>NC_072732.1:139295605-139390646 GCF_026930045.1 Uloborus diversus
ACAAAGAATGAATTTTTATGTCAACATTTCCAATATAGAAAAATGATTAAGAAGTTCTTCTTTCAAAAACAAAAAGGAGCAGAAACAACATTTATCAAGTATAGGGAACGAACATTGTCAAGAATGAGCGAAAAACAAACCGATTGTTGACCAGCTATTACAGCTTCGCTAGTTAGTATCGTGGTCAAAAACTTTTTTTAAACTATTCGATTATGATTAGGAATCAAATAAATCAGTTATTACTTCTATTACTTATGATATATGAGTGCATAAACTCTCTAATTCCTTTAACAGTATTAGAATTTGAAAGAAAATAGACTAGTCCAATTTCTGGCAACCTTTTATTCTTTGCAACTTAGATTTTTATAATTAAATTAGAAATTAATCAGAAATGAATTGAAACTGTCTCATACTAATGTTCAAAATAAGTGTTTGAACCAAACTGAAAATAAAAATTCTTAAGAGTTTGTGATATAAAGACTATTCACTTTGCACAATCGAGCTCCAGGTCCAGGTTTCCAGCCAACCACGTTGGCAATTCATAATACACTTTATTATTCTTTCTGCCTGATTCGGGAATCTAACCGAGTCGAATTCTTTCTCTGTACTGTTTGTACAATTAATTGCAGAACAACCATCCATTTTTATGTCTTTAATACAGCCAAAACATTGTTTTACAAGCATGCTCCACGGTAATGGATCAACAGCAGACGGCTTTTGATCCAAGATGGCGGATGTATCGGCTCCATGCTATAGGGGCCTTACCCCGAGGCAATTACAACGAGTTTACTCGTGACGTCCGTATGTATGTGCTTATGTGCGTATGTATGTTGCATAACTCAAGAACGGTATGTCCTAGAAAGTTGAAATTTGGTACGTAGACTCCTAGAGGGGTCTAGTTGTGCACCTCCCCTTTTGGTTGCATTCGGATGCTACTGAAGTAAAAAAAACTTGACGCCAAGCTTTTGGTCGCCAACTTGGTGACGAATTTGGCGATTTTTTTTTTCAAATCTGGTTTTATTTTGGCCACTATATGCAATTTTTAGGGAGTTGACCATTGAATCACACTAAAATGTCAAACATTGAGAATTTTACCAACCAATTTTGCCAATCTGTATAAACATTTTTTTTTTTTTTTGCTCTGGTTCGCAAAGAACTTGGGGTAAAAATATTTAAAGTGTTTTTTTGCTGAATCCAAGGCACTACTATCATTAAATTGACGTAAAAGAAAGTCATGTGATGTACACATAAGCTCGTTTTTTTTCTTATTTCTTAGTTTGTATTCTATCTTAATTGTAGAAATTTAAAAAGAAAAAAAAACCTTTTGGCTTTTGTAGTTAAACGATCTACAAGTTGATGCTTTAAAAAACGAAGGTCAAGTAGCATGGTCTATAACTCTGTGCGCTCCGGGTAAATAATTTTGAGACTCAGTTGTAATTATAGGTAAAGTGGTGTAGTATTAGTTCCAGGATGGAAACCCATAGCATCTAATCAACTTTTTAAATTACATGGTTTTAAAGATGTTAATTTGAAACAAACAGTCAGTTTTTGGTTGATGACTCTGAAAGGCATGAAACAGTACTTTGAGTAACAGCTGTAATTATACTCAACGTGGTATAGTTTTAGACTGAGGTCAGAAACTCGTGGGATCTAATCAATTTAAGTTAATGGTCCGGTCATTCCATGTCAAGTGATCCAAAGTTTTTCCCTCACCTTTTTGTATTTCTTTGAAATTTGGCTCATCAATTGTACCCTTTGAGGTAATCCAAGGTCCAAATTTTTAGATTTTTATTTCTATTATTTTTTTATTTATGACACTTTGATTTTTCGAAAAACCCTCATTTTTTCATGGATGCTGGAACATAAAATGAACGATAACTCAGCACCAAACATAGATAGAAAGCTTTGGTAAAAAGCATTTTAAAGCACATTAAACGCTGTTTAATGGGATATGCAACATGACAAATTTCAGAAAACTTTTAATTTTTAAAAAATGAATTTTTTAATTTTAAATTTCTCGGAAAAGGGGTAATGAATTTAAAAAAAAAATCTCAAAAATTTTTGTGTATTTTATGTTCATTTGTGCAAACAGGGTTCCCAACACATTTTTTTAGCTTCAGAAAAGGGTAAAAGAGGACCATTTTCAATCAAAAAGGAGACTAAAGAGGACCATTTTCAATCAAAAAGGAGACTAAAGAGGACCAGTTAGAATCAAAAAGAGGACCTTGGGAGGACTACTCATAGTTAAACCCATGAAGTACCTAAAGGCAAATTAGTTGCCAGCTGCTATATTCGTTAATTAACTACAATAATGAGAGATACAATTCTTTTATCACGTTAAACTGATTTTTTTTATCCATTAATAAGAGTGCACAACATTAGGGGGGGGGGGCACTTAGTTCAGCACTTAAGGCAGCCTCTTTAGAACTAAATAGGCATAATGATACATTTTGACTTGAATTAATTATTTAGTTATTTAAATAAAAATTAAAACGAGTTAATCTAATGCAGCATGTCAAAAAAACTTCAAATTGCCAAAAATATAAAAATATTTATTAGATGCAAAACGATTGAAAGCTCGGATAAGCAAATTTTTACGAAGCAAATTCAATTTTGGCATACTTTCCATAAAATAAATTTATTTATTTTCTACTAAATTAAACACAAAACATGCTAATCTAAGATAGCATTTGGGAAAATAACATTCGATTGGGCAAAATATTTTAATATTTTCATGATGCAAAAAGATTCAAATATTGAAATTTCAAACACTAAAACTCATTTTCCGCGAAGTCCAAGTAAGTTCAATGTTGCCATGATTTCCAAAATAATTCCTTCGTTAATTATTGAAATAAAACGAAAAATAAGTTAATCTAAAGTTGTACATGTCAAAAGAACTTCCTATTGTCATAAACATCAAAATGTTTACAAGATGCAAAAGGATTGAAATTTCAAACGCGAGAATCAGTTTTCCGCGAAATGCGAGTAAATTCAATGTTGTGATGGTTTCTAAACTAATTCCTTCGTTAATTATCGAAATTAAACGAAAAATAAGCTAATCTAAAGTAGTATATGTCAAAATGACTTCCTATTGTCATAAACATCAAAATATTTACAAGATGCAAAAGGATTGAAACAGTTTCAAGAGCTTGGGATCCAATAAAAACTTTGAGATGAATATTCGAGTTATCGAGATCCGAGATCGGAAAGTTCATTCGTTATTGCAAACCTGAGGCTGAAATTCCGAGAAATATCGGTAGCACCCTGCTCCGCGATTCGACGTCATAACTCTTCCCCCAAACTAAGCCTAAAATGTGCTAATTTCTTGTTGTTAAGCCTGAGTGCTCTGTTAAGTGTGTAACTTGTTTATTTTAATTTACTGCTTGTCTAAGGATTTTGTAATTTTTGTACCTTTTTCTTCCAATGCTTTCTAATTCTAATAATTAGTTTTATTTCTTCAATTTTGCATTTTTATATTGACTTTTAAGTGTATCATTTTGAGCTACAATGGGGGTTATATGCATAATGAAGGAGGCTAAAAGTGGTAAAGGGGACAAGTGGATTTCTTGTGACCTATGTCAGATGTTCTGCTTGTTTAAGGGGAAGGATGAGTCTGAGAAGGATTTCATTTGCACTAACTGTGTTGAACTCTCAGAAATCAGAGTTAGGATGCTTACTTTGGAGGGTGAGTTAGCATTAGGCTGTAGGAGTGTAGATGGGGTAAACACTCCAGAGGGAAAGGGGGAAGTTAGTAAAAAGGAGGTGGGCATTAGCTGTGGGTTAGATAGTGGGAAAATTCCAGAGGTAAAGGTTAAAGCTATTGCTGAGGTGACAGACTGGGAAACTAAGGATATAATTTTTGGGGATTCAATGCTGCGTGAGGTGGGAAACTCAATAGGCAGAGTTAGACGTAAGGTGGCTAGATGTTGTTTGTCAGGGGCTCGGGTGAGAGATGTAAATAAGGTTGCTGAAAAGAAGGTGGTATTTAATAAAGAGGATGAAATTACTTTGTGGGTGGGAACTAACGATGTAGGCCATAGTAACAACGATGAGTTTAGAAAGGAATGGGATTCCCTGTTGGACAAAGCAACCAACTGTTCGGCAAATGTCCAAGTGGTTGGTTTGCTTCCCAGGTATGGAGTGCATAAGAGTTGGTTAAACCAATGGGCTAGGTGTATGAACCTGATACTCAAGGAAATTTGCATTAAGCGTAGTATCAGGTTTGATGATGTGTGGAGTAAATGTAAATGCGATTGGATTGCTAGGGATGGCCTGCACCTGAGATCTACAGGGGTCAAAATGGTTAGTGGTTTGGTTTTAGAGGCTTCAGAATCAAAAAACTAAGTTGGAATGGGGGGCATGGTTTTAGGAGCAGAATTCGAAAGGGTATTAACTATTTGGAATTTAGTAGAAACGGAAATAGGGTGGCTAATAAGAGAAAAGATTTTAACAGTTGGGATTCAAATAATCGTGCAGCATTATATAAAAGTAAGATGGGCTTACTTAAGGTTTTTTATACAAATGCTCGTAGTATTAGGAACAAGATGGAAGAATTGAAAAGCATAATTATAGACGAGAGGTTGGATATTATTGGAGTTACCGAGACATGGGCTACCGAAAGTGATGATGATTTATTATCTATTGCTGGGTATAATTTGTTTAGAGAAGATAGAGTAGGTAAAAGAGGTGGTGGGATTTTATTTCATGTCTGAGACACTTTAACTTGCAATGAATTGGTAATTAATGATAAACCTACTGAGATTGATATGATTTGGCTGGAGTTGATGAGCAATAAGTGAAATAAACTACGTTTAGGGAACATTTATAGGCCACTCAACTTAAGCCAGGGTCAAGATGAACAGATGTTTAGTATTATTAGTGACATTTCAAGCAAGGGGTCAGTCATTATAATGGGAGATTTTAATTTTCCAGGAATTAATTGGAAAATTTTTTACTATAGTAATAGCAGATAAGAGGAATTTTTGAAAGTAATTGGTGACTGTTTCTTAGATCAAATTGTAACTCAGGGTACTCGACAGGGAGCGATTTTAGATCTAGTTTTCTGCGACATGGAAGGCTCTGTTCAGGGGTTATGTGTAGGGGAACACATTGGAGACAGTGACCACAACAGTATTAGTTTTGGGATTAAATTTGATACGCACAAAGTAGAGAATTTTAGGTTTGTGCCCAATTTCAGAAATACTGATTTTGTGGCACTTAGGCAGAGTTTGAAAGCAGTTTTTTCTTCTGGATTGGACAATCGCGATGTGAATCTTCAGTGGGCAGAGTTTAAGGAAAATCTAGCGAATACGGTTGGGGATCATGTTCCTTTTAGGAGAAAGGGTGTCAACACTAAAATTTGGCCAATGTGGTTCTCCAGGGAATCTAAAGACGCTCTAAATGACAAGCAAGCTGCTTTTCATAGGTTTAGAGAAACTGGTCACAGTGCAGATAGGCTCCAATATTGTAAGGCAAGGCGTAAATTTAAGTATTTGGTATGGATTCAGAAAAGAGAGTTGGAGCAAAGACTGGCAGATAACATAAACAGGAATCCCAAGAGGTTTTTTGCATACGCTTATTCGGGGAAAGTTCGAAATAGTCATATTGGGCCACTGGTTGATGAGCACGGAATTTTAATTCAGGACGATAGTGATATTGCTAATGTTCTTAATAACTTTTTTTCGAGTGTTTTTAACGATAACTGTATCTCAACAGTTGACACCAACAAGACACAAGCTATAGTACAGCTTGAGGACTTTGTATTTTCTAGGGATGACGTTTTACTTCATTTGAAAAAATTAAAGAGACTAAGGCTCCGGGACCTGATAATATTTATCCAAAAATTTTAGTTGAATGTGCGGAGGAATTAGCAGATGTAATCGTAAATATTTTCAATGCTTCTTATAACACGGGGACAGTGCCAGAGGACTGGAAGCTGGCTAACATTACACCGCTCTTCAAGAAAAGGTCTAAAAGGAGTGTGGGAAATTATAGACCTGTGAGTCTAACTTCGGTGGCTTGCAAAATTTTTGAAACATTGATAAAAATTAAGATAGTAAATTTTCTAGAGACTAATAATCTATTGACTAGTTTTCAGTACGGTTTAAGGAAAGGTAAATCTTGTGCAACTAATTTATTACATTTCTATGACAAAGTTACCATGGCTTTGGACAATAAAAAGCCTGTAGATGTTGTTTACATTGATTTTCAAAAAGCTTTTGATAAGGTACCGCATGCTGCTCTACTTAGCAAATTAGCTGATATAGGAATAGGAGGGAAAACTTTCATTTGGGTAAAAAACTGGCTGACCGGAAGGAAACAAAGGGCAGTTGTAAGGGGAAATTACTCTAATTGGAGTGAGGTTTTAAGCGGGGTTCCTCAAGGATCAGTGTTAGGGCCTGTTTTGTTCATTGTTTTTATGAACGATATTCACAAAAATATTTCTGGGAACATGAATTGTTTTGCTGATGATGTCAAAGTTATGGGGACTAGAAAATGAAGAACAAGCAAATCAGCTGCAAGAGGATCTAGATCATATTACGGAGTGGACTGATAAATGGGGTATGGCTGTTAATGTTGGGACATGTCAAGTGCTACATTTAGGGCATGGAAATAAGTGTACAAGTTATTATTTGCAAGGTTCAGTCATTAGTCAGGCAGACAAAGTTACTGATCTGGGGGTCTTAATAAGTCAGGATTTAAAGTTTAGCCAACAGTGCAGCATTGCTAGCAACAAAGCCAATAAGCTGTTTGGGTTTATCAATAGATCTATTTCAAATAAATCTAAAGAAGTTCTTCTGCCCTTATATAGAAGTTTGGTAAGACCCCATTTGGAGTATGCTGTTCAGTTTTGGTCTCCTTATCTTAAGAAAGACATTAATGTATTGGAAAGGGTTCAGAGGCGGGCTACAAGGCTAATAAGTGGACTTTTTCACTTAGTCTATGATTCCAGGCGTAGAAGGTTAAAAATGTACAGTCTTAAGCAAAGAAGAGACCGAGGGGACATGATTCAGTTGTTTAAATTTATTAAAATGAAAGATGTTACAGGGCTGAAGTTAAGCACTGACAACAGGACAAGAGGTCATTGTTTTAAGCTATTTAAATCTCAGGCTAACATGGATATTAGGAAAAATTATTATTATAGCAGGGTAGTGGAACCTTGGAACAGTTTACCGGAAGAGTTGGTAATGAGCAAGGGAGTAGATAGTTGTAAGAGGGCGATTGATCTTCACAGGGGATTGTAAATTGACTAGGACCAGTCTAGCTGGGCCCAGAGCCTGTTGCTGGTCGTCACTTTTGTATTTTGTATACCTCTTTTTTATGGATTTCCATGCTGCAGCGGTTGAAGGAGGATTAATAACGTCAATCTGAAGCGAAATAATACGGGAAAGTCAGTTTAAGGCGCCGCGGCTGCGTGTTTGAGTGTACAGTATCTTTTAACACAATGGAAAACTTTTAAAATCTGATTAAGTAAAAACAATATAATAGCGGACTAATAAGACTAAAATGTTAAAAAGCGGTCTAAAGTGGACTTAGCCCTAAAAAATGGACTTTGGCGGGAAAAGCGGACCATTTGGGAGCCCTGTGCAAAGTTTCAAGTTGGGATCTCAAGGCGATCATATTTTTATGAATTTTTAAATAAAATTTGACTTATGAAAAAATAACATTTTTCAGATTCTAACTAGTTAAATATGGGGTTCTCTTACAGGTGATGGTCTAGTCAGTAGTAATTGATCATTGAATGACCCAGTCTCAAAAATGATGATTTCAGTATGAAAGATGTAGCTTAAAATTAATTACTCTTAAGTCACAAGGCAAAACTTCGGGACACAGCTGCAATTATACTCTAAATGCAGCTTTGGACCCAACCATACACACTCATAGAACTTTTAATTGTTTTTAAAAATTGATTTTTTTTTATCACAGTACATCGCACTGCATGATATAACATTGTGCTCAATTCATCTGCTTCTTTTGTTATTTTTGACTTTAAAATAGTCATAATTTACTTTTTATTAAGTACTACATTTTAGAGCTGAGTATATAATTACATAATGATCTTGCATAGAAACAACTATGTAATAAAATTTCAAAAATAAATGAATTAACCCACAAAAGTAAAAATATAAATAGAACAAAAAAGAAAGAGCGATACAAAGATCTTACGCATAAGAAATTTCACAGATTTCTTATGATTCTAATGCACTTATCTCTCAGAGAATTTATTTTACTTCATTTTATCTTCTTCCTCAAGGAAATAAGTTTCATATTAGGTTTGATCTTAATTAGAAGCGCATTTTAATTAGAAATGGTTCACTATTCTTAAGTAAACACTTATCAAATACACATTTTTTAAAAATTAATATTGATTACAAAATCATCAACTTTACGACCATTTAATTTAGCAATTTGCCATGAGTTCCTAACTTGAATCTAAAACTAGACGGCATGGAGTACAATTACAGCGGTTACTCAAAGTAACTGATTTATAGTGAATAGTGTAAAACTGATCTTGAAACTTGAACCTACATTTAAAAATAATACCAATATTTTGATTGTTTGATTAAGGAAATTTTTTAAGTTTCATAGATTTTTAACCTGAAACTAAAATAACATCACATGGAGCATAAAACTGTTGTTAAAAGTTACCGATTCATGTATTACGAACTCGTTGATCTTTCTCTTAAATTAACAACTTTGAGGTCACTTAATTAAAACTTTTTAAGGTGCCATTAATTTCTAATTTGGACATAAAACTACACTATATGGAGTGTAACTACATCTATGTTTCAAAGTTTTTTGACTCGTGGCTTACAGATAGTAACTGATACTGAAAAATGAGTCCCCCTTTTTTCCCCAATTCTCATCTTTTAGACGGTATAATTAAGCAAGTTGGTTAGAACCACGAGTTTTCTGACCCAAGTCAAACTACACCACGAACTTTGGCTCAATTTCAAATTATCAACCTTGCCACCATGTAGTTCAAAGGTTGAGATTTCGACTCTGAATCTTAAACTACATTACATGGAATATACCTAAGATTTAAATAGCTTAAAACAATGACCCCTTGTCCTGTTTTCAGTGCTAAACTTTAGCTCAGTAACATCTTTCGTTTTAATAAATTTAAAAAGCTGAATCATGTCCCCTCGGTCTCTTCTTTGCTCAAGACTGTACATTTTTAGCCTTCTAAGCCTGGAATCATAATCTAAGTGGGAAAGTCCACTTATTAGCCTTGTAGCCCGCCTTTGAACCCTTTCCAATACATTAATGTCTTTCTTAAGATAAGGAGACCAAAACTGAACAGCATACTCCAAATGGGGTCTTACCAAACTTCTATATAAGGGCAGAAGAACTTCTTTAGATTTATTTGAAATAGATCTATTGATAAACCCAAACAGCTTATTGGCTTTGTTGCTAGCAATGCTGCACTGTTGGCTAAACTTTAAATCCTGACTTATTAGGACCCCCAGATCAGTAATTTTATCTGCCTGACTAATGACTGAACCTTACAAATAATAACTTGTACACTTATATCCATGCCCTAAATGTAGCACTTGACATTTCCCAACATTAACAGCCATACCCCATTTAACAGCCCACTCCGTAATATGATCTAGATCCTCTTGCAGCTGATTTGCTTGTTCTTCATTTTCTAGTCCCCATAACTTTGACATCATCAGCAAAACAATTCATGTTCCCAGAAATATTTTTGTGAATATCGTTCATAAAGACAATGAACAAAACAGGCCCTAGCACTGATCCTTGAGGAACCCCGCTTAAGACCTCACTCCAATTAGAATAATTTCCCCTTACAACTACCCTTTGTTTCCTTCCGGTCAGCCAGTTTTTTACCCAAATGTAAGTTTTCCCTCCTATTCCTATATCGGCTAATTTGCTAAGTAGAGCAATATGCGGTACCTTATCGAAAGCTTTTTGAAAATCAATGTAAACAACATCTACAGGCTTCTCATTGTCCAAAGCCATGGTAACTTTGTTATAAAAATGTAAAAAATTAGTTGCACAAGATTTACCTTTCCTGAAACCGTACTGAAAACTAATCAATTTATTATTAGTCTCTAAAAAATTTACTATCTTAATTTTCATCAATATTTCAAAAATTTCGCAAACCACCGAAGTTAGACTCATAGGTCTATAATTTCCCGCACTCCCTTTAGACCCTTTCTTGAAGAGCGGTGTAATGTTAGCCAGCTTCCAGTCCTCTGGCACTGTCCCCGAGTTATAAGAAGCATTGAAAATATTTACGATTACATCTGCTAATTCCTCCGCACATTCAACTAAAATTTTTGGATAAATATTATCAGGTCCCGGAGCCTTAGTTTCTTTATTTTTTTCTAAATGAAGTAAAACGTCATCCCTGGAAAATACAAAGTCCTCAAGCTGTACTATAGCTTGTGTCTTGTTGGTGTCAACTGTTGAGATACAGTTATCGTTAAAAACACTCGAAAAAAAGTTATTAAGAACATTAGCAATATCACTATCGTCCTGAATTAAAATTCCGTGCTCATCAACCAGTGGCCCAATATGACTATTTCGAACTTTCCCCGAATTAGCGTATGCGAAAAACCTCTTGGGATTCCTGTTTATGTTATCTGCCAGTCTATGCTCCAACTCTCTTTTCTGAATCCGTACCAAATACTTAAATTTACGCCTTGCCTTACAATATTGGAGCCTATCTGCACTGTGACCTGTTTCTCTAAACCTATGAAAAGCAGCTTGCTTGTAATTTAGAGCGTCTTTAGTTTCCCTGGAGAACCACATTGGCCAAATTTTAGTGTTGACACCCTTTCTCCTAAAAGGAACATGATCCCTAACCGTATTCGCTAGATTTTCCTTAAACTCTGCCCACTGAAGATTCACATCTCTATTGTCCAATCCAGAAGAAAAAACTGCTTTCAAACTCTGCCGAAGTGCCACAAAGTCAGTATTTCTGAAATTGGGCACAAACCTAAAATTCTCTACTTTGTGCGTATCAAATTTAGTCCCAAACCTAATACTGTTGTGGTCACTATCTCCAATGTGTTCCCCTACACATAACCCCTGAACAGAGCCTTCCATGTCGCAGAAAACTAGATCTAAAATCGCGTCCTGTCGAGTACCCTGAGTTACAATTTGATCTAAGAAACAGTCACCAATTACTTTCAAAAATTCCTCTTATCTGCTATTACTATGGTAAAAATTATTCCAATCAATTCCTGGAAAATTAATATCTCCCATTATGATGACTGACCCCTTGCTAGAAATGTCACTAATAATACTAAACATGTGTTCGTCTTGACCCTGGCTTAAGTTGGGTGGCCTATATTCCCCAAACGTAGTTTTTTGCCCTTATTACTAATCAACTCCATCCAAATCATATCAATCTCATTAGGTTTATCATTAATTACCAATTCATTGCAAATTAAAGTGTCTCTGACATAAAATAAAACCCCACCACCTCTTTTACATACTCTATCTTGTCTAAACAAATTATACCCAGCAATAGATAATAAATCATCATCACTTTCGGTAGCCCATGTCTCGGTAACTCCAATAATATCCAACCTCTCGTCTATAATTATGCTTTTCAATTCTTCCATCTTGTTCCTAATACTACGAGCATTTGTATAAAAAACCTTAAGTAAGCCCATCTTACTTTTATTTAATGCTGCAGGATTGTTTGAATCCCAAGTGTTAAAATCTTTTCTCTTATTAGCCACCCTATTTCCGTTTCTACTAAAATCCCGATAGTTAGTACCCTTTCGAATTCTGCTCCTTAAACCATGCCCCCCATTCCAACTTAGTTTTTTGATTCTGAAGCCTCTAAAACCAAACCACTAACCATTTTGACCCCTGTAGAGCTCAGATGTAGGCCATCCCTAGCAATCCAATCTCGTTTACATCTACTCCACACATCAATAAACCTGATACTATGCTTAACGCAAATTTCCTTGAGTACCAGGTTCATACACCTAGCCCGTTGGTTTAACCAACTCCTATGCACTCCATACCTGGGAAGCAAACCAACCACTTGGACATTTGCCGAACAGTTGGTTGCTTTGTCCAACAGGGAATCCCATTCCTTTGTAAACTCATCATTGTTACTATGGCCTACTTCGTTAGTTCCCACCCACAAAGTAACTACATCCTCTTTATTAAATACCCCCTTCTTTTCAGCAACCCTATTTACATCTCTCACCCGAGCCCCTAGCAAACAACATCTAGCCACCTTACGTCTAACTCTGCCTATTGACTTTCCCACCTCACGCACCATTGAATCTCCCAAAATTATACCCTTTGTTTCCCAGTCAGTCGCCTCAGCAATAACTTTCCCCTTTACCTCTGGAATCTCCCACTAGGGTGCCTTTTCATCCATAAGTGTGCTTATGGATGAAAAGGCACCCGACAAAAAGCAAAGATGCAAATAATCAAGCAAATTAGAAAGTAAAAATAGCGGATTAACGGAACACTAATGAAAAAAGTATAAACCAGTTAAGAACCAAAAGGAATTCAAACAAAGAGCAAAAGCTTTATAACAGGTACGCAACTTAAACAAGAAAGAATTCAAATTGAGGAAGACTAAGCCACTAAAATGAAAAAGGCAATTTCAATTTCATTTTCGTGTCTGCAGTAATCTGTTTATGCACTTGACGTTCTTTTGTTTTAAAACTATACTATAGTTAGATACAAAATGAAAACTTAAGCAGGTTATTGTCCATTAAAAGTTCTCTTTCATTGTTATTTCTGATTTGGAGAAAGCAGAGTGAAGACCTTCTTAGAAATCTACGAGGGACATTTCAAAATCATGCTCTTTCTGTTACCAGGGATAAAACATTATACATTTTCCTCAAACTATAAAAAAGAGAAAAATCAACTTACTGCATTTATCTCCAAAGAACAGACTTGGTGTTTGTGTGACAACTCTGGTTCTGAGTGGGAAGACATTTTCGGGACTGCATCACAGTAAAAGTCCCAGCTGTGAAAATAGAAAGATCAGAATATAGAGTTCAAGCTTATACTCAATTAGCCAGCGAAAACCAGCTTTAGCAGCTACTGATATATTGTTACAAATTCTGTAAATAGTAATATAGTAATTATTTTTGTGATTAATTTGTCGTGGTCTAGCTAAATGAGGCGTTTCATAAATTATCTTTTATCTAAAACTATTGTAGCAACATAACCTGTAAATAGTTTCTTGTACTGAATATACAGTCCCTGTACATTCGGCTGAAGTATACAATCCCCTCATTTCTGAATGATAAAATTTGTGAATGGGAAGAAATAAGGCAGAGGTAGAACCGTCTACGATTTTCGTTAATCTCGTGGAATATTTGAGAGTTCTCTTTCGATGTGTATAAAAAGCCATTACGCATGATAAAAAGTCAGTTTCGATGGCGAATTTGTACTGAGAGTGTATTAGCTCTGTTTATCGCGAGGCATTTTGCTGTGTTGTTTTTCGTATTTGGAAGTAAATACGTGTGTAACCATTGAGTTTATGGTGTTGAGTGATATTTGCTTAATTGCTGATGATTAATTTAGCAGTTGTTAACGATCTTTCCTGTACTTAGTGTAAATAAATTTCCTGTGTTTTTTTCAAGAACTGTGTCGTCCTTTCAAGAAAGTTGGAAGTCACACCGGATCCGTTACAATATAGTTATTAACAACTAAAACAAGTTCAATTCGATGAGCCTAAAGAGAGAACTATTGGAAAGTGAATGAACGTACAATCTGCCTCTCAGAAAAGAATGCATTCAATAGGATTTTCACAAGGCGTAAGATTAAATGTTGTTTAGCCCTATATACTATTATAAACGGTTTAGGTCTTACTTGAATTCCAGTATTTACCCTTAGATTACTGAATTAAGCTACAGAGTAGAGATATGTGCGAAAAATGAATAGATTATCAATGCATACTAACTTGGATATATTGTAAAGCTCCTTCACTGTGGTTTATTTTGATTTCGAAAGACTATTACAATTCTGCAAGTTTTTGGGTTATTTTCTGTGTGAAACTTTTTATGCCGTCCCTATCTACCGCATTAAAAATACATTTTAACTGTGTTGCGGAAACAACTTTTTAAAGCTACTCGTGAAGTTTCGAACAATTTTCTTTTTATGCTATGTTCTTATGCGGTCCCTATCCACCGCATAAAAACAGGCTTGGGAGTACTCAAATACAGTAGTCTCTCTATTATTTGAAACTACAAACGAGATTGTGGGTTCAATCAAATATAGCAGTAGTATTTTGAAACATTTTCTAATTAAAAAAATAATCACTGGAAATGCCTAATTCCTAATACACAAACCAAATGTTGGAAAAACTTTGCATCGAAAAAACATTGTGGAATTGGAAATCCTGCCGGATTAATCCCCCTAAATATCATACGAGATCCCGCGGGATTCCGGATCGGGATTGGAAACCTTACTAGTGACTCAATTTTTGCATTGAGGATCGCGAGCATAAGGGTTTTCACATTAATCCATATCTTGTCTCATTCTAAAAAACACCCTACCTACCGACTCCCTAACCAGTTTAATAACCCATTCTACAAGCGGAGTGTAAAAGAGGAACATTTACTGATTAATGGGTAAAGCGTCAACTGTTTTTGTGAAATTAAATATTATTAACTTAGAAAATGTTAACGTGTGCTAAGGGAGTGCTGGGGCTGTATAATATTTGAACTAAACTACTACTAGAGGAATGAAGCCACGTGTAAATAATATCTTTAAAAATTATGCTTCAATGGTTTTATAATTTAAATTTTAAAGAAAGGAACAAATGTCCGTGAAACATGCACCTGCACACTTATTTGAAGTGTTGGCGAAAGCCATTTATTTTGGTTCTTGGAGAGATTCATAAAAAGCTAGAATGTATTTTAATTGTTTAAAACTTACTTGTTCACTCAAACTACCCTAGAAATACATTCCTGCTTTAAATGTCGTTGAAAGATTGCTGTGTGTAAACCCCGAGCGTATAGAAATCCCCAAGGAGTTTTTTTTTTAGGAATATAAATTTGAAGAATTAATGTTTCTTTTAAGTATTAGGCCTAACAGGGCCGGAAGGTTCGTCTGGCACATACCCAATTGCGGAGCCGGTCGGACTGGATTGAATCCACTATACAATGACGCATCCTCTGCTAGTGGATGCTTCCTCTTTTGCTTGAAGCTGGGCAAATAATTTCTTTTGCTGCCTGTTTCTGTGCCATGGGTGGTCCTGGGATTGATTGACCATGGATTTTGGTCTGCCGCCCACGAGTGGACGTTTTCAACTCGTCTGAACATCCGACACATGGATGTTGTTGCCTTCGTTGTTATGTGTGCCAAGTTTAAAGTATGGACTTCCAGTGGTATGAACTTTTTGATACTATGCTTAACGCTAATTTCTATGAACCTGGAACTCAAGGAAATTTGCGTTAAGCGTAGTATCAGGTTTGTTGATGTGTGGAGTAAATGTAAACGCGATTGGATTGCTAGGGATGGCCTGCATCTGTGCTCTACGGGGGTCAAAATGGTTAGTGGTTTGGTTTTAGGGGATTCAGAATCAAAAAACTAAGTTGGAATGGGGGGCATGTTTTAAGGAGCAGAATTCGAATGGGTACTAACTATTGGGATTTTAGTAGAAACGGAAATAGAGTGGCTAGTAAGAGAAAAGATTTTAACAGTTGGGATTCAAATAATCGCGCAGCATTAAATAAAGGCAAGATGGGCTTACTTAAGGTTTTTTATACAAATGCTCGTAGTATTAGGAACAAGATGAAAGAATTGAAAAGCATAACAATAGACGAGAGGTTGGATATTATTGGAGTTACCGAGAGATGGGCTACCGAAAGTGATGATGATTTATTATCTATTGCTGGGTATAAATTGTTTAGACAAGATAGAGTAGGTAAAAGAGGTGGTGGGGTTTTATTTTATGTCAGAGACACTTTAACTTGCAATGAATTGGTAATTAATGATAAACTTAATGAGATTGATATGATTTGGCTGGAGTTGATGAGCAATAAGGGCAATAAACTACGTTTAGGGAACATTGATAGGCCACCCAACCTAAGCCAGGGTCAAGATGAACAGATGTTTAGTATTATTAGTGACATTTCAAGCAAGGGGTCAGTCATCATAAAGGGAGATTTTAATTTTCCAGGAAATGATTGAATAATTTTTACCATATTAATAGCAGAGAAGAGGAATGTTTGAAATTAATTGGTGACTTTTTTAGATCAAATTGTAACTCAGGGTACTCGACAGGACGTGATTTTTGATCTAGTTTTCTGTGATATGGAAGGTTCTGTTCAGGGGTTATGTGTAGGGGAATACATTGGAGACAGTGACCACAACAGTATTAGGTTTGGGATTAAATTTGATACGCACAAAGTAGAGAATTTTAGGTTTGTGCCCAATTTCAGAAATACTGATTTTGTGGCACTTAGGCAGAGTTTGAAAGCAGTTTTTTCTTCTGGATTGGACAATAGCAATGTGAATCTTCAGTGGGCAGAGTTTAAGGAAAAGCTAGCAAAACCGGTTGGGGATCATGTTCCTTTTAGGAGAAAGGGTGTCAACACTAAAATTTGGCCAATGTGGTTCTCCAGGGAATCTAAAGACGCTCTAAATGACAAGCAAGCTGCTTTTCATAGGTTTAGAGAAACTGGTCACAGTGCAGATAGGCTCCAATATTGTAAGGCAAGGCGTAAATTTAAGTATTTGGTACGGATTCAGAAAAGAGAGTTGGAGCAAAGACTGGCAGATAACATAAACAGGAATCCCAAGAGGTTTTTTGCATACGCTAATTCGGGGAAAGTTCGAAATAGTCATATTGGGCCACTGGTTAATAAGCACGGAATTTTAATTCAGGACGATAGTGATACTGCTAATGTTCTTAATAACTTTTTTTCGAGTGTTTTTAACGATAACTGTATCTCAACAGTTGACACCAACAAGACAAGCTATAGCACAGCTTGAGGACTTTGTATTTTCCAGGGATGACGTTTTACTTCATTTGGAAAAAAATAAAGAGACTAAGGCTCTGGGACCTGATAATATTTATCCAAAAATTTTAGTTGAATGTGCGGAGGAATTAGCAGATGTAATCGTAAATATTTTCAATGCTTCTTATAACTCGGGGACAGTGCCAGAGGACTGGAAGCTGGCTAACATTATACCGCTCTTCAAGAAAGGGTCTAAAGGGAGTGCGGGCAATTATACACCAGTGAGTCTAACTTCCGTGGTTTGCAAAATTTTTGAAACATTGATAAAAATTAAGATAGTAAATTTTCTAGAGACTAATAATCTACTGACTAGTTTTCAGTACGGTTTCAGGAAAGGTAAATCTTGTGCAACTAATTTTTTACATTTCTATGACAAAGTTACCATAGCTTTGGACAATAAGAAGCCTGTAGATGTTGTTTACATTGATTTTCAAAAAGCTTTCAATAAGGTACCGCATGTTGCTCTACTTAGCAAATTAGCTGATATAGGAATAGGAGGGAAAACTTACATTTGGGTAAAAAACTGGCTGACCGGAAGGAAACAAAGGGTAGTTGTAAGGGGAAATTATTCTAATTGGAGTGAGGTTTTAAGCGGAGTTCCTCAAGGATCAGTGTTAGGGCCTGTTTTGTTCATTGTTTTTATGAACGATATTCACAAAAATATTTCTGGGAACATGAATTGTTTTGCTGATGATGTCAAAGTTATGGGGACTGTAGAAAATGAAGAGCAAGCAAAACAGCTGCAAGAGGATCTACATCATATTACGGAGTGTGCTGATAAATGGGGTATGGCTGTTAATGTTGGGAAATGTCAAGTGCTACATTTAGGGCATGGAAATAAGTGTACAAGTTATTATTTGCAAGGTTCAGTCATTAGTCAGGCAGACAAAGTTACTGATCTGGGGGTCTTAATAAGTCAGGATTTAAAGTTTAGCCAACAGTGCAGCATTGCTAGTAACAAGGCCAATAAGATGCTTGGGTTTATCAATAGATCTATTTCAAACAAATCTAAAGAAGTTCTTCTGCCCTTATATAGAAGTTTGGTAAGACTTCATTTGGAGTATGCTGTTCAGTTTTGGTCTCCTTATCTTAAGAAAGACATCAATGTATTGGAAAGGGTTCAAAGGCGAGCTACAAGGCTAATAAACGGACTTTCTCACTTAGACTATGATTTCAGGCTTAGAAGGTTAAAAATGTACAGTCTTGAGCAAAGAAGAGACCGAGGGGACATGATTCAGTTGTTTAAATTTATTAAAATGAAAGATGTTACGGAACTGAAGTTTAGCACTGAAAACAGCACTAGGGGTCATTGTTTTAAGCTATTTAAATCTCAGGCTAACATGGATGTTAGGAAAAATTATTACCAGTGGTGGCGCTAGGAAGTCCCCGACAGGGTGGCAAACTTGCCCGACAGGGGGGCATTGCCAAATTTTAGTTTGAAAGATCCCCCCCCCCCAGAGCCTGATCATCCTGACACTAGACATGGGCACATTTCTATTTCAGGAAATTCATTTTGTGCCGCCCCTTCCTCCCTCCATACTTGCGTTTTTACACAACCGTACTAAATTTGGTGGTACCTCATATCACTGTAATATATACATTTAAAAAGTAGAAGAGATATAGTAGTATACGATAAATATGTAAATGTGGTTAAACTTTTGCCCGTTGCAGTAAACCGTAAATACCAAAATGATCTATCATATAACTTTTACTAGTAAGTAGAGACTAAATTTGGAGTGGTTTTCTGATTTGCAAAGAGATCACACTTTTAAGGCGAATTTTTATCAACAAATAGATTTTTTCCTTGTTTTGGCATTTGCAAAACTATCAATGATATCATTGTACTCTAGATTCTCAGTGAAATCATTATTTATTTTTAATTAACATGATAAATTAAGGGGATTTTAGGCCCCCCTGAAATCTAAGAGGAGGGGGCCTTGCCCCAGCGGTAATCAGGCTCTGCCCCCCTCCAATTCAAATGACAAAGAAACTAATCATTCTTTGCGTCTAAGAACACGAATTCCCTATAAAAATTAAAAGCAAAAAATAAAAATTTTAAAATAGATAAAATGAAATATGTAAGGAAAAAATTAAATTTAAAATGAAAAACATGAAACTAGGCTTTTGTGAGCAGGGTCATCGCGAGATCAATAAACTAGAACTGTCTGAGAATCATAATTTGACGAAAAATCTGAATATGATGTAAAATCATTATAAATGTGTGTTCAACAGAGTTTTATGCAGAGAAAGAAACTTAACAACAGGGATTTAGTTGTGCGTGTAGAAATTAGGGGGGTCCGGGGGTTCTCCCCCGAAAAATTTTCGAAATTGTAGCTCTGAAAACGCAATTTTAGATGATCTTCGGTAATTTCATGGAGAGAAGGGTTTGGGTGCTCACCCCCAAAGAATTTTAAGAAATTGAAGTCCAATAAACGAAATTTTCGTCGATCTGTAATGGTATTTTTTAGGGAGTGAGAGTCGAGGTGCTCCCCCGAAAAAGATATAAAATTGATGCATCGAAAACGCAATTGTAGGTCATGTTTGGTATCGTTAGGGTGATGGGTTAGTGACCGATTAAGATACTGATGGTTCCTCCCCCCCCTCCTTCCTTAATCAAATCTTATAAACACACAAATTTTACGGAGGGAAACTCCAGGGCTCAAGGTTATAGCGGTGCTCATCCACTAGCTCAAAATATTTATTGGGGAGCAGAGAAACTCACATCTTAAGTAAACAAAAGAAGAGTAACTAATATTAAGTTAAATTCAGAAGAAACTTGAGTTCAATGCCTAGCTTTATATTTAGATGAACCTCGCGAATCAGAACAGGTATAAAATTAAATTTATTTATATTTCTTTTATTATATTATTTTTCCGGGATAACTTGGGAAAGCATGGAAAAGGGAAAACGATTACAGCTACTAAGTTTTGCTAGCGCATAAGCAGAATCAAGAGAAAAAATAGAAACTCTTTTGAAGAGCCTAATTTGCTAAAACCCATTACAAGTATTTTATTTGATAACAAATAGAAATTGCAAACGGGTAAAAATTTTGCGCTAAAAAATTAGAAAAGGTGCAAATTTTTATGATTTTTAATTAATTTGTATGGTATTAAAAGTTCTACATCGATTAGGCCTAGCTGGTGGTGGATGGAGCCGGCGGGCACCCGGGGTAATCAGATGAATAATCATGATAGTTTCATAGGGGCCGCAAACATATTTCATTCCTAGATTTTTAAAAATATCATCGTACAAATCACAGCTATTTGGAGGAAAATGTGTGGGCCGCCGAAGCGTGTTTGAAATAGAAAATAAAAGTTAAAATGTAGTGAGCAAGATTTAAATTATTGAAATGAATAGTCACACCAACAGTTCTAAGCAGGACTGCAGAGTCGGAAGAAAAATGACCGACTCCGCAGGGAATTTTAGAGCCTTCGACTCTGATTCCACACAAACTGGCAGAGTTGCAGATTTTAAGGGAAAATGATCGACTCCGACTGTTGAATTTTTAAACCTTCGACCCCTGACTCCGACTTCTTTACCTCAAAATCAGTCCGACTTCAACTGCTCACCGTTGGTTCTAAGTTTTTGAATGTACTAAACGAAAGTAATGTGTGTGTGTGTGTTTTGTGTAATCCAAAAAAAAAAACGAAACTTGATAATATGATCTGCACTATGCTAAACTCGGTACAAACGAAGGTGAAAAATCGCGAATCTCGTTTTTCAAATTCAATGGTTTGCCGTAGTATTCAAAAAGGGCTATTACTACTGTACATTCCCCATTATTGGCGGAATTAGTGGCCCAGGTACCGCGGATAACGAAAGTCGCGGATGATGCGAAAAAGGTTTAAAACCAGGGGTAAAGAAGACAGAAATTATCTTTTGCTTGAGAATGATTGTATTGTAAATAAAACGTGAAACGTTTAAAAGAGATGCGGCATTGAAAAATATTTGTATTTCAAGCTCTACAGAACTAGAATAAACTAAAATTTAAATCATGAGTAGGAACTTTCCGTCAACCCCTAAAACATTCAACAGCCCAGAAGTGAAAACAGTGACCACAACAAAAAAGACCACCCCCATCAGAGAATTCCCAGAAGACCTGTAGGCGTTTTCCTAACCTTTCTCAATCGGAACAGATGATAAGGATAATGTCGTACGCTCCTTCGGGGATAAACTAGGGGTCTTCAGTAAACACATGTGTTTTACCGAAATCAGCGGAACGCTTTCCCTTGAGGCACGTGTCAAAGAGAAGTTGATGAAAATGCATAACGACTTTCACGTTTTTTGAGAAGGAGCACTTGTGTACTTGTCGTGGGAAAGGGAAAAAAAATCTGGGATGAATTGATTTCAGATCCGTGTTTTTGAAGAACAAAATTTTTCTCCACAAGGATTAAGTTAACTATTTTTTTTTTCTTTTTCCGAGACTTTCGCGGATAATCCGCTCGTGGATAATCGAGAGTTTACTGTACTTCAAACAATAAGATTTACACTTAATGTTATTTATAAAAATCAAAACATTGAAAATAACTAAAGCGTCTGGTGGACAAAAATATTCTTTCGGCTCTCCTGAAAAGAGCCAATTTTCACATTCGGTAGTTCAGCATAGTGCCGACGATATTACGCCATAAACAAACCTATTACGTATCAAAAAAATTAACATTAATTGCACAAGTTTCTCTTGTGTAAGGTTTTTCTTTCTTTTTAAATTAACTATATACCTAACTTTTTTATTTTTCAAATTTTTTGAAGCACTCATAATTTGAAAATGCATAACCATTAGTTTCAAACTTTTTATTGAACATGCCAGTTGAAATCTGTCATACTTTCAAATTTTAAGTTTTAATTCACTTTCCAGACTAAGGGGGGGGGGGATGTAGATTCAAAGTCTTACCTCAAAACTTATCTACATGGACCATTTTTGCAGATCTACGGAGTCGGAGGGAAAATAGCCGACTCAAATTCAGGGCTGGATTTAACTGGGCCCTAAGCTATTTTAAGTATGGGGCCCCTTTTGTAGTTTTAACAACGTTTCTCTCAGTGGTGTAAGAGAGAGAGAGGCATTTTTTTTTCTCCTTTACTATGTCTGTCTCTTTCATCTGATACATACAGCAATACTTTAATTTTTGTTGATCGTGTTTTAATGTGTTTTTTCCTGATATCCTGTGTTGGATTGACCTTAAGAGGGGAAATGTTATCAAGAAAGTGACACATGACTCCCCTTTAAGTGGAGTACAAAATGTTCCCAATTGTAGGGGGCCCGGGGATTTCTTCCCCGGAGGAAATTTCGAAAAATAGATATAAAATTTTGCATTTTGAAGCCTTATAAGATGTAGTTGGAACTACAAAAATATCAGGACAGAAATAGGCAAACAAAACTTTTTTTAAGTTATAAACTCTTTCAAAAATTAAGATAATACACAGTAAAAATTGTTTTTGATTCGAAAAACCAATGACAGCAGTCGACAGAGAGAAACAGCGCGGGAAACGAAAAGACAACTCATTGCTTCTTGCTCACATTGGCTTTCGATACAATTAGTTTTTAATCACCCCTCCAACTCACCGACAAACAATTCAACTCCGACTCCTTTACCTTAAAATCAGTTCGACTCCAACTCTCACTCCGACCCCGCAATCACTGGCAGTGTTACAGGCATTGAGGGAAAATGACTCCGACTCTTGGAATTTTTAACCTACAAATGCCGACTCAGACTCTTTGTCTCCAAAATCTGTCCGACTCTGACTGCGCAGCACTGCTTTTTTACACTATTTTAGTCCTTGGAAAAAAAGCGCATTAAAAAAAAAAAAAAAAAAACTTAAACAAGATTGAGTCTGGTATCAGTCTGTAAGATGGTTTGATCGATCTCGAAGGAGCAATGTTGACTTTATAATTGGACTTGGTCCGATCAATTGATTACAGCGGTCTGGGCTAAGCGCAGCTTTTACTTTAAGTTAGAAACATGAGTTTCGACTACATGATATAACATCTGAAGAAAATAAATTTGGAAGCAAAATGTATGTTTTCAATTGCTTTTAACACATGATTTACTTATTTAAATTTAATTTTGCCTTTTCCAAAAGGTTCGCCCCTCCCCCTCCCCCAGACATTTCTCTCAAAAAGAACCGAAACCCGATGTTACCAACCCGACGCCAGATGCCACCAACCCGACGTTTAATAATCCAATGATTGTTTGGAGTGTTGATTCGCCAAGCCCAATGTTTAGTAAATCATTCTCATTTCTTCTTCATTCCTAACAAAACTATTATGCAGCCTACAAACAAGATCAATATAAGTTTTTGAGAAAAATGTATTTAAAATGTTAAACATCTATTTGCTTTTATTATATTAATCCAAAGAATTTTTTTCCTGCGTTTAGCATTTGCCGACAAGACATCATTATACTAAAAAATTAAAACATTAAATCTACTTTAGTACACTTCCTTGTATGAGTTAAAAGGATAGTTTACTCATCGATATGTTTTGTTGCAGAATAATCCAACAATAATCAGAAAAGTTGTAAATAACTATAGTAATAACTTACTTGTAACTTCTGAGTGAAAATAAAGTACTTTAAAACGCATCAGTTAGTGCGTCTGCGTCTGCACACTTGACATGCTGATGAAGAGCTGTTTAGCGAATGTAATAGAAAAGCAAAAATCTCCGAAGCATGTTTTTTCTCTGATGACACCCTCCCCCCTCCCCATTTGTCTCGTCCTGGCTATTGTCATTCGGTACGTATTTGTCTCGTAACCCGATGACGACGCCTTAGGTCTGACCGGTAATCACCACTACATTCTGCAGGGACGGGGATGGTACTCTTTTAGTCTAAGTGGACACCCTGAGGTCAAAACCAGCTCATCGACAAACAGAAATGTCAAGGATCAAAACACACCATTTCCCCCGAAGCAATAGCTATATTTTGTCACCATCTGGACGACGTTATACGGACTCGGGCTAACCTTGCCTCAAAGGGGATTGATTTTTTGTTTCCTTTTATATATATATATATATATATATATATATATATATATATATATATATATATATATATATATATATATATATATATATATATATATATATATATATATATATATATATAAGATACTTCTACTTTTTTCTACTAATTTTTTTTTCGAGTTCGTATATGAGAAAATTTTTATCATTTACGATAAACGCCAAAGCAAACAGATTCCCCGACGAAATACTAAATTTTCCCCGACGGGGGGGCAAGACGTTTCCGACAGGGGGGCAATTGCCCCCCCTGCCCCTCCCTTGGAGCCACGTCTGACCCCCTTTTCCCATGCCCTTTCCCAAATGCCTTGATATGTATCAAAATATTACATTTTAAGCCTTTTATTTGGAAAAAATGTCAACGGAAACTAGCTTATCCGGCCCTTATCACTTAAGTTGCTTAAAAGCAACTTAAATGAATTTTTTTGGGACATCAATCACAAACCAGTTTTGATAGGACCCTCTCCCACCCTAGTTTATATCGTGATGATAGCTTTGAAAAGAGGTTTTTCGGAGGAGCTCACGAATCTCCCATTCCTTTCTAAAATATGTATAAATCTAGTTAAAACTCGAATTTTTAGAGCCTCAAAGGCAAAATATTTTTTGGAAGGAAGGATTCTAAGCACCTTCACACTTCCTTTAATGTAAGCAAACATTACCTAAAGGTGCATTTTTAGGCTGGACAGCTGAAGAGCTAGAAGAGCACCCCTCCTCTTCCAACTTATCAATGTATAATAACAGAATATTTTAGTTCTAAGCTTTATTTTCAAAAAGTATTTTTTGGCCAGCTCCTAAAACCTGACCTTTCTCCGTACATCATCAAAAATAGACAAATGCGTTTTTAGTTTCCTAATTTTCAAAAATGACTCGGAAATTTAAATTTTGAAACATTTTCGAGGGAGATTCCTAAATCCACCCTCTCACCTAATGTCTCAATACCGCGAAAATTGAGTTTTTAAGACTTCATTTTAATAAAATTTCTGGGGAGTTATCAAGGCCCAATTTCCCAATAGACAGAGTAGGCAGCTACCTAGGGCGGCAAACTTTCCAGGGGGCGGCAATTTGCTATCATAATACACATTTTTTTGAATTAAATTGTTATTCTTGAAAGTAAAATATTAGCTTTCTTTCATTTTCCACAGAGACAATTTTTTCTTGTAATTTAATAATGATTACTTTCCCACATCTTATGAAAGTCAAATGTTTTTCAATCATGGTATTTGCCGAATCGTCAGCAAAATTTGCCGAATAAAAAATGTTGTGGGAGATCACTGTGATCATTTCAACAGGGCGCCTCAGAATGTGAAACGCCATCATTTCTTCATAAGTTTGACAGTTTGAATCTGGTGAACACTTTTATACGTTTTTTTGAGTCAAGGATATTTTGCTTTTTTTAGGGGGGGGGGGCAGATTTTAAATTTGCCTATAGGTGTCATGGAGCTAAATTCGGCCCTGGGGAGTTTGTTCAAAAATTTCGGATGGCCCCTCCCAAAACAATCGGCTGGATCCGCCACTGAGTTGAAGAAAAATTATCATTTCACATCAGAACAACGGACTTCCTCTAACTTCTTAGCACGGGCATCGCCATCGCCGTGATGGCACTGCAAGTAAATAATAGTTGATAATGATAAATTTTTACAATATTTCTGTTCCAATAAATTAGTATAAGCAATTAGGCAGCCATAGATTGTTAAAAATTTCTTTCTTTTAAAAGTTTTTATCTGTAACTTGAATATTTTAATGAGTGATTGCTTACATTTCAAGAAATATTTTGTGCTAAACTGAATTTCAAAATAGAAGTTATCACATCATAAGCTTATTAGAATGTGCCGTTATGAGATTCTTCGAGATATATGTATTTTTTGAAAATAAAGAAAATCATAGAATCTTGTTTGTGCTCTCATGAAAACAATCAACTATTACATACAGATATGCAATACATTATGGTCTCCTCCCCTCTCCCCATAGAAAATCCAGACCAAAGCACTGTATGTTTTTGGATTTAAAAAATATCTATTCATTTTTTCCCCTCAAAATTAAAACTACACATAATTATTTAATCGAACTAACTTTCTAATAGGAATTTTATTTTCTACTCTTATCGTGATAAAATTGGTTTAAAAAAATTAAGTTGTAGCCTTCAAAAATTACTAGCACAAGTTAGGTGATTGCCCACCTAAATCCTAGGGCTGTTTTATTATTGAAAAGGCTTTTTTCTTTCATTAAACTAGCAAGATTCTGAACAAATACAAAACAACACTCACCAACGGTACTACTGAATTGGATGAAAATGTATCGGCAGAAGAATCTCGCGGCGATTTTCCAAGGTCAACCCTTTCATTTTGTTACTTCTTATCTAACACCCCACTTTCTTAGGGACACATATGACCTTGAACAAAGAAGCAGGAATTCTCCGAACTAAGAAAAAGTGCTGAGTTACGGTAGAGCACGAAATATGCTGGATGAAGCATTCTGGAGGAAAGAAACAAATATATTTTGAAACTTTAAACCTTATACATATAAAAAAAAGAAAAATACTTTTTTTTAACGACCAAAATTTCTCTTCTGGAAAAATCCAAACAAAAGCACCAGAAGCCTGGGACCTCTCAGACGCAGGGGGTCCTTTTTGGAGCACTCAGCCAGCGCCTAAAATCCATGACTAACTGTCGATTTCCAGGAGTTTTAAGCATTTTCCACTCAAAATTATGACTTTCCATGGCAAATCCACAAAAGAAACTTTTTTCTCCCAGAAAAATCCAAACAAAGACACCTGAAGCCTGGGCACCTTTAGACGCAGGGGGCCCTATTAAGAGCAATCAGCCTGCACCTAAAATCCATGACTAACTGTCAATTCCATGAGCTTTGAGCATTTTCCACTCAAATTATTGTTCATGGCCAATCCTCAAAAGAAACATTTTTTTTCTCCCAGAAAAATCCAAACGCAGACACCTGAAGCCTCTTTAGATGCAAGGGGCCCTATTGGGAGTAATCTGCCTGCTCCTAAAATCTATGACTAATTGTCAATTTCTAGGAGTTTTGAGCATTTTCCACTCAAAATTTTGACTTTCCATGGCAAACCTTTGAGGAAGTGACGCGGCTCCGAGGCCCCAGCTGGTGCCTCATGCGCCTTTTTATATGGAACCCTTAGTTTTTTATGAATAGTTTGCAGGGGCGTAGCCAAGGTTCTGTTTGAGAGGGAGCCCAGGTTCTTATCTCAAAGAAACTATCATATTAACTATTTGTCATTAAATTGATTAATTGAATAGACTTAATAATATATCATGGTAACTATTGCTAACTGCTAATTATTATTTATTTTTTAAACACCAAAACACTCCTATTTGCATAGGTGGCTGGTGCCCCCAAAAAAGTGGGGGGTCAAAAGAGGTGCGGGGGGAGGCAGGTTTGATGGGCGACACACCCTTAAAGCTAAATTGTTTCTTCAACAATTGATCAATTGAATTTTTATGTCATTTTTAATGAATTGACCTTCTTCCAAAAATTCGAGAAACAGACTCAAAAAGCGGGTTTAGATGGCCACAGAAGATTCCCTTCTACCCCAAAGTCAAAGTTCCATTTTAATTTTTACTAAATAATTAACATAAAAAAATATAAAACAAGCACCTATTAAGTCAGTTCTTTCTTTAAACGTGAATAGTTCCTAGCTTTGAAATCAGAAAAGTGGAGGGGCAAAGTCCCTTTACTGATGAAAGTGAGAGAACAATTGCCCCCTCACACGAGTTGCCTATACCTATTTGTGATTCTGAGTATTTTTAAAAGGGATAAATAACCTCAGAATTTATGCATGAGTTTTATAATTAAAATATTTTCTTAGTTAGGATAGGAAGAGAAATACTGATGTGTTTTACCTACAATAGTGTTAATAATTCACTAAAATTCACAAAGAAAAAGTTTTTAATACTTAAAAACTAAAATGTCTTTTATTTTACAACAATTTTTAAAGTTATTTATAAATCAGAGACTTTGATGTTACTGTATGTTATACTGACTTAAATTGGTCCTCACTCGTTAAATACTAAAATTGTGCTTTTAACTGCTGTCATAGATACTGGGGGAGAGGCTAGTATTAATAATAGAATATTTGAAATTTACGTCAAAAATCGCAACTTTGGCAAATATTTGGTAATGATGCAGGAAAGGGAATTTGATAAGTTTTTCAACACTGAAGTCACTTTTAAACTATCGTTGGTGATATTAGAAGGTCAGTAGCTCCTTCTGGATTTTTTTCAAAATTGAAGTGGTTAAAAATGAGAAAGAGGTGCTTTATGACTGATCTTGGAAAAATTTCGAAGTTGAATCTTAAAGGCACAATTTTAGGCGACAAATAAAATTATTCCTATGGTGGCTAACCCTGATTGGTAATAAAGCTCAGATTAGTATACAAAAGCAAATTTTTAATTTTGGGAAAGCGATTTTATTGATTTTTTAAGTGATAAATTTGAAATATGTGGTATGAAAAATGCAAGTCTCATGGAACCCCTGAGAGATCTTCGTGGAATCCTGAGGTTCCGCGGGACACAATTTAAGAAACACTGGTATAGATAATCAGTTCATTTCGTCCAGTTGCTTTCGGCGTCCCTAACTTTTCACAAAACAGTGGACAAAATAGCAACCCTGGCTGTTACACTCTAATTTTGGGAAATGAAAGTCATTTTGAGGTTTGCTAACTACTATTATTCGATTTTACATGTTTCTTCAGCAAGTGCCCCTTTAAGGGTTTTCCGCAGTTTAAACAAGTATCATATCCTTGTCTCATCGAAAAACTCTTTTTGACGTCAAAAACTCAACCCTGAGCAGGATACACCATGGCAAGAAACAGTGAACAATAATTAAAATGCTTTAGGAAAAATTGAAATTTCAAAATAAGAGAAACCTAATACTTTTGCTTTATATTTATTAGGAAAATTCTTATGAAAAATGAAGGCTATTCGAATTAAATTCATGCATCAGTAACAAAAAATCATCTATGTCCATCGTTCGAGGCCTCATTTTATCAAAGTTTTTTGAAGTCAACACATCATCAATCTTTTTCTTTATGTCTAAATCTGCTGGTACTGAAACATTTTTCAATGAACAATAAGTTTTATAATTTTTCTCCATTAATTCTAAAGTAGATGTTTGCTTGAAAGCAGCACTAATGGTCTTGTTTTTTCTTACAAATAATATTCGCAACAAACCATCCCATTCTTTGAAATTTATAGATGGCGGAGGATTTCGAGGCTCTAATCTAATTACACTTGATTCAACTTTTGGTGGAGGTCTGAAGTTGTTTTTCCCAACTTTCATGAGAATATCAACTCGAGCAAGCAGCTGAGTGTTGACGGACAGCCGGCAATATAATTTGTCACCTGGTTTCGCAACTAGACGATCTGCAAATTCTTTTTGAAACATCAATACTGCACATCTAAAAAAGGGTCTATGCAAAAGTAACTTGAAAACGAATGGCGAAGATATTTGATATGGCAAGTTAGCAACACAAATATCGAAGAAAGGCAAGTCACTTTTTAGCACATCACCAACGAGGATATTCAGTTTGTGTTGTAATGGTGTTCCTTGTACTCGTTTTTGCAATTCAGCAACGAGACGAGTGTCGATTTCGCAGGCTACAACCTTTTTCACTTTTTCTAGCATTTTTACAGTCATATTGCCAGTTCCTGGCCCAACTTCTAATACAACATCAGTTGAACGAAGTGCTGCTTTCTCAAGCATGCTATTTATTATTAGAGGATTCTTTAGCACATGTTGACCTAAAGTGGTATTAAAACGAATACCTTGCTTCTGGATCTCTTCATGTTGACGAGTCTTTTTTGAGCTTTTAACTTTTGGCATGTTACAGAATATTTTAAGTTTGAAATCAGTTTAAATAATGTTATAACATTTGCATTGAGGATTTCGGATTTCGTCCACGAAATCGATCAAAACAAACAAAAATGATCTTTGATTACGGTTGCCGATTTTCAGAACAGCGCGTTGCCCAAAAAGTAGCCAGAATGTTAGCCAGAGGCAGCACAAAAAGTCGCCAATTTTTGAGCAGTCAAGACGATTGCTGATTTCTTTTAGCATCAGTTTGTTTGTCAAGTCATTTTTTCATGAAAATAATTAATTTTTTTTGTTAAAACCATAAAAAAAGAAAAACCTTTCAAACTTTGCAAAAATTTCAACTCGACCAAAAAAACTCCGCAAGCTATTAAATGATAATTTTGCTCGCCAACTTCGGCAAAAAGTGCTCAATCTGGTAACACTACTCGCAGTTACAGTGTAGTTTTTTTTATTTCTAAATTTTTTTTCTATTGAAGATCTTATTAAATGCAACCAAAAAACACCCTTCAAACTCAGATGTTTTACTTTTTTAAATTTCTTGTTCTAAATTTATCCTTAATTTTTAGATTAAGAACAAAATGTATTAATACTTGTTGTTAGAGAGCACAAAAATTCTCAAGGCTGCGCTGATACGCTGCCATAATTGACAACAGCCGCAGGTAGTTAATTTCTCAAAAAAAAAAAATCGAGCGCATTAAACTTTTTTTATGCAGTAAATAAATTTCTGAAGTACTTTTCATGCTTTTTAATGCATTTTTAACCAGTAAAACTTAAAAGTAGCTTTTGATGAATTGTTATTACCGAGCAATTCCATGCAAAATAATTATTGGCGAACATGTCAGCAAAGCTAATGAGACGTTTCTAGTAACCTAGAACAGAGCAATTGAACGGTAACTCCACCCACTTCTCTCCATCAAGCTGAGCATGTTGAAAATTCCCCCAAACTCCCGTCAAGCTGGTGCCAGTGGAGCTGAATTCATAGACGCTACAAAAAAGTAAGTTATATTTATTGTAACACGTATTTCAAAATTTAATGCTGTAAAAAAAAAAAATTTCTGTTTTAATGCTGTACTTTCAAGATAAAATAAAACTTCGCGCACAATTTCTAATTTAACAATTTAGTGCTCTTCAATCCATCTGACTGACTCAATTTAAAAAAATAAAAAAGGCGAGGCTAACAATATCACCCTTGTTTTAAAAGCGTAATGAATTATTTTGAATTGTATAGTTAATAATACTTCTATTACCTTTAATTTGTGCTCTGTAATCGATCTTGAGAAGATTTTTAAATAAAAGGACCTTGATTTCTTAACAGAAACAATTCTTTATTCACCTGTTTACTGTATGGTGAATTTTGATCAGAGGATTATCACTTGAGATATCTTGACGCGGTTTTATTATAGTTGCTTTGTTATGTAAAGTTAATAAGCTCATATGTATGTGGCTTAGTAACTGAATGCTTAATTGCTATGATTAATGGGAATTACCGAATGTAGTGCAACTTATTGCGCAATCATATGTGCTATAGGATATAAGCGTTTGTTTAGTTCATTGTTTCTAATTAGAAACTAGTTGATTGCGAATATTGCATTGTGGTCACGTTTTGTGTTTTGATTTTGTTAAGTATCGACACGATATCGCTGAATTTAAGGAAAATCACTAAAATCAGAAACTTATTTTAAAATTACCATTTTAAATGGTCTTTACCACAGATGAAAATAAAATCAAAATTTTTTGTTCTCTTCTTCTAATTATGTGTAAGTATGCTTTAACTTTGTCCTTAATAATGTGGAGGTTTGTAAAATGGGAAATGCACTCATTTTAGTTTTTAATGTCTTCTTTCAATATACTAACTGCTACTTGGTATAAATTTTTAAATTTTACCTTACAAGCTGTTTTAGATTACAACTATATAATTCATTATTGTTCAGAGGAAATAAATTCTATGATCATTTTACAGGGTGGCGACAGATCAGGGAGATCAGGGAAAAGTCAGAGAACTTTATCACTCAGGGAAATATCAGGGAATTTTGAAAAAATAGCAAAAATTCAGGGAAAATTGATCAAATGAAGAAAAAAAAAATTTTTCCTTGCTAAATGAAATATTTCAATTCCCTACGAATTTTCCGCCAATTATTTGTTTTAAAAAAGTAAAATTAATTAGATGCGATTATACAGTGCCGCATATTAGTGCATCTTTTTTCCTCAAGGTCAAAGTATTCAATCTTAAGATGAGCTTCCTAAAATTGCGTATGTAAAGTTGTTTATTTTACCTTGCTTGAATCTTCTTTCCATGCATTCCAAGTTACGAAAAAATAAACAACCCTACATGTAAAGAGGAAGCCGTCATTAATGACTTTGCTGTCTTGCCTTTACTCTTGAAGTAATTAGCATACTGTTATTACAATTTCAAGGAAAAAATCTTTGTTTTTTAAATTAATGCTTAAAAAATCTTAAAAGTTATCATTTTGAGTTTTTAATTTAATTGTTAAAATTAAATTTTGACTTAAAATCATTTTTTTCTCTTTTTTTGCCACGGTTTGCATGGTTATTCGCTGTCACTTCAGTGAACACGATGTTTTTTTTCTTTTCAGACTTTAAAGCTCTTAAATTTTAAAACCATATATATATACATTTTGAAATTAATAATTGTTTTTGAATTTAAATATTGTTTGTTACTAAAGTAATCTAGGAGTTTTTTTTTGATAACTAATGAAATCATTTGAAATTGAGTTATGTACATAAGTAAATATTTTTACTATTTTTTAATTTTTAAAATGCTGTATTCATTCACTAAAACCTAAGTTTTTGATTAGAGAATAACTCAATATGACTGGTTGTTGAAAGATTTCAATTTATTTAACATAAATATGTCTATTCTGCCGTGTGCAAGTAAAGGGCAGTAACTGCACATTTTTTTAATTTTTTTTTTGCATTTTTGTCATCTATTATACATTATCTTTATTGTACATACTGGCTTATTTGGGTTCCGCTGAAAAAGGGGCGCGAAAAAAACGTCTAATTTCAACATTTTCCTATTGTTAGTATTGAATCCACCACACATTTCTTGAAATATCTGGAAAACTAATATCTGCAAATACTGTCCTTTACCTGCACACGGCAGTATTATTTACGTAAGTAAAACTACATTGCTTCTATACATTAACTATCACTTGTTATTCTTGCAGCAGCAATTATACTGCTTGAAAATTCAGTTCAAGATTATTTCCATTTAAATTTTTTTGTTTTATCATGATTGGATATGTCCTTAAGAGTGATTTTAATAATTTCTTAGAATTCTTATGTTATCTGGTTCCTGGAAGTAAAGCATTTGTTTTAGATTTCCTACAATATTTCTCTGTCGATAATTAAATATACTATTTTTACCAAAGAAAAAGGATGCATCTTTTCAAAATATATTTTTAATTAACTGCTTAAACCATTCTAAACACTGCATTTTATTTAATATGCAATGCTTTTTTGGTAGGGCAAAGAAAGGAAACCATTATCATTGGTAATGTAAATCAGGGAAATTTGGTAAAATTAATCAGGGAAAAGTCAGGGAACTTTTTTTTCCAATTCCTGTCGCCACCCTGTTTTAATCGGCTCCCTCCTTTCAGTTTTGTAAAGAATCCTCATATAGAGCCGATACCTGCATGTTTCAACAATGAAACTGGCGCCACAGCATGATAATTGGATAATATGATTTGGTAATGTTTGACATGCAGGGAATTTGCTTTATTGTGGCAAGGCTGAACTCGATCCCGTGACTTAACTGTTTTACTGGTAAGACTCACTTTAGGAGAATGAAGAAATGTAAAAATGGTCAACAATGACTGCTATCTACTGGAGTTAAGGTTAAAATTTTCAACTACCAAAATATCACCTAAATGGCAATGAATGCGTTCAAATGTAGAAGCAAATTTTCACCCGTCATACCATGACGGGCGACTTTCTAGTTAAATATATCAACAGAAAAATGCCTTCTATAATAGAAAAAAAATCATTATTTCAGTTATTTATTTCGACCGTTGTAGTATACTAATTTTATGTGTAGACTATGTTATTATATTCTTATCCTTTTATTTTGTTTACTCAACAGAGCTGTACTGTTTTCTTCTGATCACATACCATGACCTCATTGAATAGTCTGTTTTCATTCACAAGTCCAGCTGTTAAAAAATTATTAGGTTGGAAACAAGGCGATGAAGAAGAAAAATGGGCTGAAAAAGCAGTCGACTCTTTGGTAAAAAAGCTCAAGAAGAAAAAAGGAGCAATAGAGGAACTAGAGAAAGCCCTCAGTTGTCCTGGTCAACCTAGTAAATGTGTCACCATTCCAAGATCCTTAGATGGGCGATTACAGGTATTTGTCTAAGAAAATTTGTAATTTTGATTAAATATAACCTTTCTCCATATCAATGGCCTAAAATGAAAACCTGATATCTATGAAGCAAAACTTAAATACAGTTTACTTTCTATTCTTTTGACCTCAAAAATCTTCATTTAATAGAATGCTTCTAAACCTAGTAGAGCATCCAGGACCGTCTTTAAAGAGAGAAAGTCGCTAAATAGAGCGTTGTTAAACAGAACCAGCTGTATTTTTTATACCTTTTTAGATGGATTTGTTCATATCTAACTCTAACACGTGTTTTACAACCATGCAGGGGTCGATTCAGATGTAAATTGGTTCCGCTTAGAGACCCCTCCCCCAAAGCAGCTACTTCGCAAAATTTTGTATCTGTCACAAAATTCCACTTTTTAAAATAGTTCTTTCAACACTTTTAAGCTCAATCAATTTGTCCAAAGACGAAAAATCATTAAAAGAACCTCCAGCTTCCTAGTCATTCAGATTAGATTTGGCGGTCGCTAAACATGCTGTATACGAACCATATGACACTATTTTTTTTTTATAGAAAAATGCCTAAAAAAGAATTTTTTTCCAAAGAGAAAAAAAGTTCTCAAATTTCTTTTTTCCAAGAAATGCGGGCCTAAAAATGAAAACTTTGGATCGACATGTGCCATGAACTCAAATAATGCAAACTTTACAGGAAAGCAAAGTTATGAATAGAATTTGGAACTGATGTGATATACCCCACCCTTGGCGACTTTTTCCTGTTGGCGCCAAGAAAGCGTCACCAAGAAAACGATGTATGACGACATGTGTCATGCATCGTTCTTAGCGATGCTTTTTTAGCGCCAACAGGAAAAAATCAGATGAAAAAACATGATCAAAGCACTTCAGAACACAATATATATGAAAACAACATAAAAGCACAACAAAAAACATCACGAATATATGCTTCAAAAATGTACAGGGCCGGGGTTTTTTGTAAACATATTAAAATACAATGAAATAAATTATTGTATTAATTACAAGTCGAAATTAATGCATTAATTTTTTTTTCATCATTTCTCCGGGATACGAGACCTCTGGCTCGCCATGACCTCGCTCCGCTCAGTCCGTTATCCCTCCGACTGTTAATATACATTACAGTCGGAGTATGGTCACAGTTATGTATATTTTCATGGAGACACCTAAGGGTGGCTCCTTCCGTTCAGTGTACAATAATGACACAGTTTTAAGTGTGAAATATGCACCATTATTGTGCAGATTTATTAATAAAATTCAGCATTTTTAAGAGTACAACCGAAAGAACTTTCAATTGTTAACATAAAATTCAGTACCTAAAGGAGGCACGTTAATAAAATGTCTAAATAATTCGTGGCATCGATAAGAATTAACTTTTAGAACAAAATAACCGTACTATTTCTGTAAAATTAATTTACATACAGTAAAAATGAAGTTAAAAACTAAAAGAACCCCTCAAGGATTGGTAAAAACAAAGAATTTTGGAAGTGAGAGGTTTTTTTTTTGAATTCTAAAATGAAGAACTTACCTTTTTATATGGTATAAATATTCACACTCAGTCTAAAACAATACATCATATGACAATGGCACGTTACAGATACACACCACGTTGGAGTTAACTTTTAATTAACCTTCAAGTTTGAAGAAACTGGCATTTTCTAATGTTTTTACTTCAAAACACAACTACTGAATTTGAACTAACACAAAATAAGCATTCCTGTAAGGTATATTGCACGAAACACCACCACGTATCTCTCCTGCGTGAAACCCAAACAACCCAAGTAAACAAGTTTGAACAGATCTGTAAGATTGCCTTCGGGTTGCTAAACACAGGTTAGTTTGGCCAGGGATGCCATGCATAAAAAATTATCGCCTCATTGGCGAGAAAAATATTTTAATTTTTTGCAAAAATATCGAATGTCGCCAAATGGGGGAGGGGGGTATATCACATCTGTACCAAGAATTTTAAGTTTTGCAAAAAAAGAAAAACCAAGTTCCTGAAAAGGGTAGATAGACCCTCGATAAATAGCCATGAAGGATCTCCTTGCATTAAGAAATACGTGGGAAAATGACAGCTATTATGTACATGGAGTACATATGACATTATGTACATATGACAGTAAAAACATGGAAGATGTGGTTTTCTATATGGTCATTAAAAGAATTTGTATTATTCCATTTTAAGGCATTGGTTAGTGTTGCAAGTGTAATAAGGTTTTTATCTCTTTTTTTAATACAAAAGCAAAAATTTATTCCTATTAATCAACACATGAAGTTAACTTAAAATTTGAGTGATATCAGATGGTTGAAAGGGGTGCCAGCCCAAGTGACCTGCCCGAACAAATTTTCTTATTTAGAAAATTTTGTCTGTTGATTTGGTGAATTTTGAAAGAGATAGTATTGTATGACTGTAGTTATTTTTATTATTTTTTTTATTTTTTCAATAATGATGCCAAATGTTTCTTCTCACTAGACGTGTGTATTGTATACTTGTCAGGGTTGGCTTCCTGCCGGCACAAACTAGTTTTTGCCGTGCCAGTGGCAGAAACTGGTTAAAACCGGCGGAAACTGGCACAAACTTAAAATTGTTTTAAAAAACTAAAGTAATTACTAATTGATATTTGTTTAAACTAAAAAATTAAACTTCATTTCATCATTGTAAAAATAAAATGTTATGCTAGTGCCCCCGACCAAAAATTTCAGTGCCGATCACACTGGGTGATCAAAAAAAAAAAAAAAAAAAAAAATTCCCCAATAAGTGCATTGTGCTTTGGAACCAGTTTTTTAAGCAGAGGGGTTATTTAGGGAGCCATGTTGCATTTAAAATCATACTTTGAGCGAAAAATTGTATCTCGGGATAAAGATTTCAATTCTTTTGCATCCTGTAAATATTTTAATATTTTTGATAATCGGAAGCAGGGGTCTGGCCAGAGGATATTTGGGTCCGTTAACGGACCCTTCACAAAAATCCGATCAACCAAAACGGACCTTTCACAAAATCCCGATCAAACAAAACGGACCTTTCACAAAATCCGGATCAAACAAAACGGACCCTTCACAAAGTTCTGATAAACAAGATCGGATCTGTCAAATTGTTTATTGAAAGAGCAAATCTGAAAGCAAAATAACGCATATTTCTGTGTATAAACCGATAATTTTTGGAACCTTTTTTTAAGTGAAATTAGAGGGATCAGCTTATACAAAATCGGCTAATTTTGAAAAAAAAAAAAAATGGGCACTCTTGGGATGCTCCTGCAAGCGATAATTGCTGCTGCCAAATAAATATAATGGTTGTTTGTTTTATCACAGCTAATTAGCAGCGGTGTTTTTGTAAACTTTTCTGAAAAGGCATTGGTAAGCACTTTTCTCTGCTCATGATTTAATAAACAATAATAATATATAGATGCGAAATGAACTTAGAACTGCAAAGGGATAGTAAGGGTGAGGAAAAAATATGATCGCTTCAGATAGTGTTACCAACTTCAAAATTATCACCACTTAGCGCCTGGCGTTGAACCTTTATAATGACTTGATTAGAAAATATTCTCATCATTTTGCCAGCTTGTCAATATTTGCGTTTTTTCGGTGAGGTGCGATGTTTAATTGTTATTTTGGGAGAAAATTATATGGGTTTTATTTTTCGATGCTAATAAGGATGATTAACTTTAAATAAACTCTTTTAATTATTGTTTTTTTTTCTTTAGATGTCTACATTTTGAAAAATGCAATCTTTTAACATCCGATATGAGAATCATATTTTGTTTTTTCAAGCTAACTTCGCTTTATTAGGATTCAAATAAATGAAAAGTTTCTTTATTTCTGTTAGAGCTCTCATTTCAAGTTTTTAAAGCAAAATTCCATTTTCTATTATGAGTCAAAAATTAAAATGCTAAACAGATGGTTTATTTTATTTTATTTTTTGGGTCAACTGTGTCCACAGATATTAATGATATGTTTATCATAGGACTCTAAAATGCAATTTTAAAATAATTTTATCAAAAATATTTCTTTTACAAGCCGTTTTTATACTTTTGATGCCTTCACTTTGAGAATTGCGATCTCTTTGCATCCGCTATGGGAATCCGATTTTTCGAATTTTTAATGACTATTACGCTTTGTTAAGAGGTAAACAATTGAAATATCTTTTTATTTTTGTTAAAATCACGGAATTTATAAGTTTTGAACGAAATTCTGTGCTTTTTAAGAGTGTCTTGAGTCAAAAAGTTGAATGCTGAACCCTATTCTGAATTTTATTTTATTTATTTATATTTTTGTTACAATTATTTAGGGTACTGTACAGAAATATATCTAGTATAATTTAACATAATGTAGAATGGTAGATAAATATTGATACTTGAAAGAGCAATGCCCCCCCCCCCCCCCCCCCCCGCCAAATATCAGAAAAAAAAATCCAAAATGAGGAAAACACTCAACTTTAGGTTTAATTAATGCAGTTTGTGCCATCTCTAAATTCTAAAATTTCGTTTTAACAAATAAAAAAAAAAAATTTTTTTTTTTTTGCGAAATTTTTTGATTTTTCACAAAATTAATTCATTTTTCACAAAATTATTTGATTTTTCACAAAAAACGGACCCTGTGAAAAATCCTGGACAGACCCCTAGGAAGTTATATTGACAAAGGCTACCTTAAATTAGCTTATTTTATGTTTAATTTCAATGAATGGATTCATTTTTGTTGGCCCCATGCTTCCTTTGTAATCGTACATCGTGAGGAACTGCACTGGGTTGAGATTTCAATCCTTTTGCATCTTGTACATATTTTGATATTTTTGAGAAACGAAAGTTGTTTTGACAAATGCTATTTTAGATAAGCTAGTTTTAAATTCAATTTTAATAAATGAATTTACTTTTGGAGAAATGATAACTTGATTATACTTCGCGGAGAATTGCATCTAGTGCTTGATATTTCAATCCTCTTGCATCGTGTAAATATTTTAATATTTTTGATAATCGGAAGTTTTTTTATGACAGGCTACTTTAGATTAAGCTATTTTAAGTTAAATTTTAATGAATGAATTTATTTTCGGACCCATACTTTCTTTGTAATCATACTTCACAGGGAATTGCATCTCGTGGTTGAGATTTCAATCCTATTGCACCTTGGACATATTTAAATATATTTGACAGTCGGAAGTTGTTTTGGCACAAGTTACTTTAAAGTAGCTTATTTTAAGTTTCATTTTAAGAAATAATAAATACCCTTATTTTCGGGAGACGTGCCAACATTGCACACAGGATTGGCAAAAAACTATTTCCAGTGTTTAAGATTTCAATCCTTTTGCATCTTTTGAATATTTCAAGATTTTGACAATTGAAAACTATATATAAATGATTAAAAATTAATAAATTCAGTCTATATATTTATTTATTTTTGCAAGCTTTATTTTAATTTCTTTTAGCTTATTGTAGTAATTTAGCTTATCTCACAATTTAATCATTAACTCATAATTTAATGAAATGCCTCGTGGAAAGCAAAGATTTAGAGGACAATAAATTAAGATTTAGGCATCATGAATCATGATTTATGCGATCCCTCTAATATTCAAGATGCATGGGACGACTACACTTTTTTTTTTGTTGACAGTTTTGTCAAAATTTTTTGCCAGAAGAGTTATTGAAGTTAAAGTGTCCCACTCTTCCGACATTCTGGTTAAAATTGTTTCAGGTGATGGATTCGAGTTCAATGCTAGCTGAACCTAATTTGCCAGCTGTTTATGACAACTCAACAATAAAAAATACATGCAAAATATTTGGACCGCCAAGTGAAGCAGCTTTTTCAGAATGGAGGGAGCTGAAAAGACCCATACAATGCTATTTTAAAAACACCATTATAAAATCCAATAAATCTATGCTTTAAAAAAATATTCAAAAGTAACTATCAAAGAAAATACAGGGTGTCCAGCAAAGGACTACCTGGTTAAAAAATTAAATATCTCGGAAACAAAGGACGATATTGAAATAAAATAGACGGTGTGTTTATTGTGAAATTCATAAAAATCATATGCAGGAACTTGGAAATTAGTTTTAAAAATGCCAACAGGTGGCGCTGCCGCTGTAATTGCAATCAAAGTCTATATAAATACTGTTTGACCATAGATTGTATGGAATTGGTAAACATCCAGCTAAGGCGACTCCATCTGAATGAGGGGAAAAATTTAAATTTTATGCGCGTATTCCGCTCATTTGAATGAGACTCTGCTTGATTTAGAGGCTAATATACATCTGCAAAATCTGACATCCCTGAAAACTAATAGATGCTTCCATTTCCGCGTGTAAAACCGGATGTTTGCCTTTCCATACAATCCATGGTTAGACAGTAGTGCTGCGAAGAGGTTAATTGTTTCAGCAGTAGTTTAGCCACTCAGATATGCTTACATATACGCTAGAAACTATCGTCTAACCTCTTCGCAGCACTTTTTATGGAGACTTGTACTGCAGTAACAGTGTGCAGCGCCACCTGTTGGCACTTTTATAAACTAATTTCCAAGTTCCCGTATATGATTTTTATGGGTTTCACAATAAGCATACCGTTTGTTTTTATTCCAATATCATCCTTTGTTTTTGAGATATTTAATTTAGAAACCAGGGAGTCCTTTGCTGGACACCCTGTAGCTTATTTTGTTGAAATCACATTTAACAAAATACATTAATATCCACAGTGAAGTGTCCCCGCTATCAGAACTTTCAATCATTTATTCTTTTTGAGGAACCTAAACGAATTCATGTATCACAGTCTTTTTAAACTTTGACTCAATTTTTGACTTAAAGAATGTATCACAAGTTCGAGTGCCAATTTTTTCTGCAAAAATAATAGATATTTGTAAAGAGCAATTATTTCTCTACATCCAAACTGTGTAATGTGACAATGGTGTTGCACATGTATATATTATCATATACTACAAGCTGTGACTAATTACTGCAGAATACATTTCAAAAGATTAGCAATCAGTTTTACATCTGTATAATGCACTTATATATTATGTTTTATATTGAATAGATCTGTCTACCGAAGTTTTAGTTAGCATTGACATTAGCGACATCCTATTTCAATCCAAATCATTACTCGAATTCCTTCAATGAGAAAAATAAAATGATGACGGGTACTGACTTTTATTAGGTTAAGATTTTTAATTCACACATGTGTGTGTGTATAATATATATATATAGAGAGAGAAGTGTTTTTGGCTACCAAGAATTTGGAAGTGGCTACCAAAGTTTTTGGTGTTAGTAGCCATTGGCTACCAAAGAAAAATTTCAGTCTACACCTCTAGATGCAAATCATATGGGTTCTTAGGATAGAGGAGTGACATACAGAATTAAACTGGCATTACTGTTTTGTAATTTGCTCGCAAATAAGCTTCATTTAAGTTGTTTATGATTGAAATTATCATGTGCTTCAAGAAGAAAGTCAAATTTTACTTCCCAATATTAATCTAGATTTTTGTACTTAATATCACAGCTTTGCAAAACAAATTGGCCCCACTTCTCGAAACTCATTTTTCCAGTCGAATTTTTACCACTACCCTAGTTACTACATGAAGGACCAGTTTAAAAAAAATAAACAATTTGAAAGTTTCATGAATATTGCTTGTTCCTTGATGCATTGCCTGCTAGCTCTTCTGTTGCAAGAATATTCTAAAGTTTCTTATTCATGCATATTGAATTGAGAAACTATTTAAATTTTTGGAACCACCTTTTCCAAGAAGCAACTGCAGGGTCCAAACAATGTAACATTTGATTCTGAATTGTGATGATAATATAAATTAAACTGTGTTTTGGTTAACAATTAATTATTTTTTCCATGCATTTTCTACTGTCTGTCAATATTTTTTTTTTTTTTTTTTTGTCATTTTGAGAGTTTTTGCCAGTTTTTGCCGAAAATGTGGCAGAAAGTGGTTTTTGCCGTGCCAGGTTTAACCGGTTTCTACCAGTGGTTTTAACCAGAAATTTGCCAGCCTGATACTTGTATATTATTATTAGGGAAATTGAGAATGCTCCTCCTCCTTAAAATGCAAGTCCGAGGTTCCTTGCTGAAATTAGTTTGGTACTGAACAGGGTTGGCATGATTTTTACGGTCAGTGGAATTTACCGGTTTTTACCAAAAACCTGTTTTCTCTATGTTGTTTACTATTTTGAATGGAAAAAAAATCATGGTAATTTTTATTGTTTCTGCCATTCCTATAGACATGTTTTTGTTTTTTATTGTGAATTAAAATTTAAAAATTGTTCCAGCTTTTGGTACAAAACATGCACAGTTGAGCTCCCATTTTTATTTAAATCAAAATAATTTTCCGCGATAGTAATCATTCATTCCAAGGTCGTACAATGACAACTCTACCGATTTTTCCAAGAGTTTCCAGGATTTTGACCATTTCTCCCTATTTTTATTTAAAATCCCTAGATTTGTATTTATCTAGGAAAAATCCCTTTACAAAGTTTTCACAAATATACTCCCTCATTTGATCTACAATCCAATCCTTATTTTCCTTTAAAATGATTTAATTATGTAATTATATAACTTTTATTCTTCAGTTTCATGTTTCAATTGTTCTATGTGGGTACAACCTAAGAAACTTGCATTTGAATGTACTTTGAGACACTTGATTATATATTAAGCAATAGTAAAAAAATCTCTCCGTATTTTTACAACAAATAATGTACTGTACTACTACCGTCTGTGGGCAGGTAAAGGGCAGTAACTGCAAATTTTCATTTTTTTTTTTTTTTGGTCATCTATTGTACGCTTATTCTACTGTACAAGTTTGCTTATTTGGTTTCTGCTGAATGAAAGGCACGAAAAAGTATAAAATGCCAACATTTCTGTATTGTTAATATTGAATTCAAATATCTTAAAAATTCTTTTCTGCAGTTACTGCCGGTTACCTACCCAAGTCAGTATAATTATCACATCTATTTTTCTGAAAGTGCTGATTTTCAATCATGGAAAGTATTATTTTAATTGTTTTGCTTTTAGGTATCTCATCGTAAAGGTTTGCCTCATGTAATATATTGTCGTGTGTGGCGATGGCCAGATTTGCAATCTCACCATGAGCTTAAACCACTGGAATTCTGTGAGTTTCCATTTTCAGCTAAGCAAAAGGAAGTTTGCATCAATCCTTATCATTACAAAAGAGTTGAAAGTCCAGGTAAAATCTTTTGAACTGCATTCAACTATTGGTTGTTTATTAGTGTTTTCTAAAAATAATAGAAACTTTAGTTTCAATTTTTTTTTTTTTTTTTTGAAAAAACTACCATTTTGGTTAAAATTCAATAAAACTTAAAAGTATTAATTATTTGTACATTTTTTAAAAACCAATTTGTTGTGCCTGTTAATATACTTGGATGATATTAGATCCAGCTGTTGACACCAAATTGAAATATTTGAGGTAAATTAATCAACTTTTAGTGACCCATTTAATATTTGCTCTATTCATTACATATTTATTTGACATGAAAACATAATATTCACTTGGTGTATACTTTCTATTACGTATTTTTCTTAACCTTTTCTGCTTAAGACAAATAAAAAAGTTTGGTTATTATGTTATGATCCCTATTGTTACTGTTGTACAGGGGTGATTGTGTTCCGGTATTTTACCGAATTTCCGGTATTTACGGACGTATTTCTGGTATTTTTATGTCCAAAAATGCCGGAATTATGTTTTTTTTGTTACGCTTTTATCTCCCTACCTCCGCAAATTTTTAAAAATTATATAATACTCATCAAGTATACCTGGAAGAGCCTTAAGATGGACACCTATCCCTTAAGATGGACATATGTCAAGATAATTTTGTATAACACCAGCTCAAAAGTAACTTAGTAACCCATTAAAATTTTAATCAAATGTACACACACTATTTTGACACCGACTATTGAACTATTTAATATTATGGCATTGGTGCACTTAAGTAATAGGGGCCAAAGATTACCCCCCCCCCCCCCCCCCCGTTCTAGCTTTGAAACTTTCAGGTATTTTTTGATGAACCCACAATCACCCCTGGTTGTATCCATGAGGGAATAGTATTCACATAAAGGGTTGATGTCCATTTTCAAAAGATGGTAAGTATGCATATTAAAGTCTTCTATAGGTTCTAACACAAATGTGTATTTATGGTTCTTATTTCTAACAAAAGGTAAACAAAATTAGTTATTCTCAAAGCTACTACCTGTACTATTTTTTACAAAAATGCTTCTCAAAATCGTGAACTGAGCACTCAGTCGCACCAGTCGCATGATAAAAATAAATATTATGCATTAGGTTTCATCTGAAAGTCCACAAAATATTAGACAATTCTTGCAAATTTATGTTGTTGTTTTTTATTTCTGAAAAAATTCCATTATGTGAGTCATGGAAAGGTATAAGCAAAGCAGAAGTCGTGAAAAATCATGGATTTGAATACTCAAGATGTAGCATATATTATGTTTGAATTCATCACTTTTTAAGAAGATCTTTGATAGATCTAAGAATTTTAAGCTTTTTAATTCATAAATTATATTATTTGCTCTTATTATACTCGTTTAGGTCTTTCAAATAAAATTGTTACAACTAAAAATGTTTTAATAATACTTTTTTCCTGGAAAAAAAGTAAAATTCTTAAAAATTTCTTTTTTACACATCCACACACACACACACACACAAAAAAAAGGAAAATTGGCTAAAATTTCCTATTTTATAGAAAAAAATAATAAAAGAGAAGAATTAATGAAAATGTCTTTTTTTAAAAATGGAGATCCAAAAACGAAATCCTGTATTGACCCCTGTTACTATTTTTTTTTTTTTTTTTGTGCCAAAATCAACTCTTTATAAATGTTATTTCTTAAAGTTTTTTGTGATAGTGCCAAAGCTTCTTCAACATTTAATCAAATAAATAAAGCTCTACTCATTTGGGGGCAGGATTCTGATTTACAATTATTTTTTTAAAAATCTTTCACCACTATCAGCAAAAAATAACCAAACAAGTAACATATTTGCTGTTATTCAAAAAATTACTTTAAAAGCCGGGTTTTTGAATTCTTTCTGTCGACTACGAATGCTTTGTGCTGATCAACTAGTACAGACCTAGTATAACCTTCAAGTATAGACGTAAACTTCTCTGAGAATTGATCAGGAATTGTTTTGTGAGTAATTAAAGCTTGCTTTTCCCCTTTATTGCTCTCAGACAGCGTATTGCATTGCATTGCATGTCTTATCATTCTAGTAAATTTGTAATTATGTTGAGAGATTTTGAATAATTTTCATAATTTAGAATTAAAATGGAACGTCCTTCTCATAGTTAATTCATTTTTGAGCAATCACGATTGCTTATTGCTTTCATTTGACTGTTTTTGGCGTGCTATCATTTTTCCCACCGGCACGGCGCCACCCTCTGCCAGCACCACCCGTTGCGGCGGCCGGCCTCACGATGCAGCTCCTCTAGAGAAAACCGTCTCCAGGTTGCGTCCATATCCTATACACACACGCATACATACACGCACACACAAACACATACACACATACACAAACACCACCATACACACACATACCCCTACACACATAAACAAACACCACCATACACACACATACACACACGCATGCATACAGAGACCTACACATACACACAACTGCCCACACATTCATGCCTGCACACAGATACAAACACATATGCTCACACACACATACACATAACCCCCCCCCCCCCCACACACACACATACAAACACACACACGTGATTGCGAAAAGCATAATTTGAATACTCAAGATGTAGCATATATTATTGTTACATAATTTGAATTCAAGATGACAAAATTCAAATTAATTTTCTTTTTTATTATTGTTTCAGTTCTGCCTCCTGTATTGGTGCCAAGGCATAGTGAATATCCTCCAGGGCATCCTATGCTGACAGCCTTCTCACAAGTTTCTGATGCAGGCATGCCTCATAATGTCAGTTATTCAGCACAAGGATTCACCACACCTTCACCTAGCAGCAGTGCTCTGTCAAGCTCTTTATCTGTTTCACCAGGAATCAGTGTGCCATCACCAACAACTAGTAGCATTAACAATTCTGCTCCAAACAGTCCATTTGGATTATCAGGTGTGTTATACTTTTCATTTAACCTCCTTGCTTTCACTCTCGTCAAAATCACGGACAGCGCTTTTGTCTCCTATTCCTCATGCCCATGATATTTATGGGTTTAAGACGCAGAGAGCTAAGGCGGACCCTTGTCAGTTATGTCACCGGGCCCCTCACGTCCCCCCCCCAAAAAAGGAGAAATGGAAAAGGGGAGAAAAAGAAAAAAAAGGGGAAAAAGAAAAGGGACGGGATTACAACTGCTTGCTAGAAAAAAATTACAAAATAGTGAATACCAAAAGAGTAAATTTTCCTTAACATTTACTTTTTCCCTTATTCGGAGTCCCCCCCTCCTTTTTTTCTTTCTTCCTTTTTTTCTCTTTCTTTCTCTTTTTTGCGCAAGTGCCCCCCTCCCCCAAGGCGGGGCCCCTAGTTTCTAATTAGGCTGGCATGGCCTCTTGTGGGGCCTGTAAGCGTACAAAGTTCATGAAAATAATAAAATCGTTAAGGGGTTAATAAGTCCTCATATTTATCTTAACCATAAGAAATCCTTCATTTTAGTTTCCAATGTCCAGAATTCTCATGTATACAGAATACCTTGTATACATAGTTTGGTAGTAGGAACTGAAAATTGATTTTAGTTTTTCTTTTTTAATAATTGATTTTTTTAAAGGAACAGTTGATTGAAAAACCAATCTTTTACAAATTGCAACTGTAAAAAAAAAATCATTTTGAAATTCTTGATCTCTAAAATGGTTGTTTCACGAAATATTTAACCCGTAACAGGGGTGGTGAAAAAGTTGGACGTAACAGGGGACGTGAGGTCTCAGAGACCGCTCTATTTACGATTTTTTTTAAAAAATCGTGTAATTAAGATACATACCTGTAATTTTTCTTAGATGTTCTTTGAACTTTTATTAGCTCGGAGAAAAAATATTTTTGAATTTTGAATCGAAATATACCTTTTCTGAGGAAATTTTGCTAGAGTCTTAAGATTTTTTGAGAAAATCATATGCTGCAGTAAATAACTACTCGTAATAAAAATGAGCCTATTATTTATTTATGATTTCATTTTAATTCTTTAATATATACAGAACATTTTAGTACCAGAAAATTGATTATATCACGTTACGGGAAAATTTTGACAGTCCTTTAACTATGAGCATTTTGTGGAGTAATTCAGCCTTCATTGTCCCTAGAACAACATTGCGTAATATTTGTGAACATTTCAAACAAATCTTAACCTCATCTAGACTATTTTGCATCTCTTCCGCATAACGCGTATAAGATAAATGAACCTATATCCGCTGTTCTAACATTAAGAGCCATGTCTACAACTGCCAAAAATCGTAACACCGAACGGGTGGTGCGGTCTCGCAGACCACTTCTAAAGAATGCATTGAAATTAAAACCAGATGCACTTGCCTGAAGATACTAATAAGCAAGGGGGAGGGGTTCAAGGTCACAAAGCAAGAAGCTATTGGGAAAACCCATTCAATCGGACTAAAAATCAAGTAGAGGAGATCGGATGAACTTTTGGGCGGGCTCACATCGCAACTTTATTAGCTCAGAAACATTACCTACTGCACTTCAAATTATTTTGTACTGCACCCTTACACTATTTCTAAAAGTAGTTGAACTTATTTTTTAATTTGATTATTAAATAATTTCGTACATACATATTAATGATTGTTTTCTTTTTTAATGGGGTTTTTTGTTATTTTCATTAAAATCCTATTGAGTCATGTAACTGATTGCTATCCGTAACTGTCAGCGCATTTTTTCATTGAATGTATTATTTTAAAATTATGTTTAATTTTTGTGTGGTATTTATTATTTAGGATTAATTGTTTATTATTTTATCAGTTTCTTGATTCTTTTTTAAAATGATGCATAACTTGTAAAAGTAGTGTTCACTCTAGAAAAAAAAAGTGCAGGGTGCTGGCCTTTGAAAGGGGCACCTTTTTTAAAAAGGGCACTATTCCAACGCAGTGTCCCCCCCCCCCCACCCAAGACCAATGATGCACCACTCAAAAAGTACTGAGCGCCCCCCCCCCCCAAAAAAAAAATAAGAAGAGAAATAACACTTAAAACACCTTGCAAAAATTCAAACAGTCTAGTCTGCACCATGACTCCTCCCCCCCCCCTGATCACCGTCACCACTAATTTTAGTATTAAATATGATTTCATCCAGAAAATGTCTTCAGAATAGGGTTAGCTCCCCCCCCCCCCACACACACAAATGCCAACTAAGCTAAGCACATTTTCCACACGTCATAGGAACATTTAGCTAATGCTGAAACTTGGCTTTGAGTGTTTTTCAACACTTTTCAGGCCATAATTTTAACTACCTATAAGAGTAATAAAAAATTCTAGGCATTTCAAGCACCTTTGAATTTCAATTTAAGAAGAACAGTATTTAATTACTGATCTCCCCTTCCTAACAAAGAAACTGCCTAGTAAAGTGCATTGTGCCATTAAGTATTTTAGTAGACAGCAAAATTTTGATGAGTGTAAATTCTCCTTTTTTAAATATATTACACTTCAAATAGAATAATTAACTTAAAATACTGTGTGCAGTGCTTCAAAAATGCAGTGGTAGCGAGTTGTAAAACTGAAAAGACTTTATTTCAGTTTTATTTCCTAGTCTTGGAGTTCAAATTCATAACACAAATGTGTTGGCAGATGTATGCGCTCCTAAATGCAATGCATAAGCAGCTTGGGCCAAGCTAAGATTTTTATCTCAGACAATTTTTGTGAAAATTTAATATTTAAGTATTTTAATTTTGGGATTTTTTTAAAAATCAATTTTATAACATTTATAAACGAAAAAGAAGCAGTGTAAGATCATTTTAGTTGGAAAAAGCACAAGTATGTCAAAAGTCTGCTTTTTTCTTATGTCAATAAGTGTTTTAAATGATCTGTTAAATGAATCATATACAAATACAGTCAAACCCCTCTATAGCGAACCCGGGATATAGCGATCTCCCGGTTGTAGCGAACCTTTTAATTGGTCCGAACTGAGGCCCTATGTTATTAATACAATTCCATATGCTTATAACGATCCAGAAACACGAAAAAATCGGCTATAACGATCCTAAAATGTCTGATTTTTCAAGTTCTTCTTTGCACATGCCCCAATGAAATTCATTAGCAATTGTTCTCTCAGCAAACTCCATCTTCTACAATTCTCAACCCTTTTTCTAGGAAATCTCTAGTCCAAACCACATTCCTCATTTATTGTTCCTTGCAAGAGCAGCTGCTTCTTCAGGGGGGGGGGGGGGGGGCGAGCCAGTTTTCAAGTTCCCTCAATTTTCTCAACTGGTTTTAGTCAGAGGATGAGATTATTGGTCACTCGTGCGTTTGCTCTGATTTTTAGTTTAATTTCCACTGCGGATAATCGTGTGAACTAGGTAAAAATCATCATGGCCAGGCGAAATAAAGGCAAAGCATTTTCTGTTGAAGAAAATGTGCAATTAATTCACAAATTAGAAAGTGGCGAAACCCAGTCCTTACTTTGCAAAAAAATTTCGCTCTCAAAATCTACTGTAGCCACTATTTGGCAGAACCGTGATGCAATTGTTTCTGCCTATGAAACAAACATAAACGGCTGTAAAAAAAATGTGAAAAGCTGTAAGGGAAAATGCAGTCGAAGCGTTATTTAAGTGGTTCACTCTGCAGAGGAACAGAAATGTACCGATAACGGGAGCCATTCTGCAGGCAAAGGCAAATGAATTTGCCGAACATTTTAATGAAAAAGGGTTTGTCTGTTTTAACGGGTGGTTGGATAGATTCAAGAAACGGCACAACATAACGAGTGGAAAAGTTGTGGGTGAAGCTGCAAGTGTGTGCTCTTCTGATGTGAAGGATTGGATGCAAAATGTGTGGCCGGACATCATTCGAGATTACGACGAAAAGGATATTTTTAACGCCGACGAAGCGGGCTTATTTTATAAGCTGACTCCAAATCAAACATTGAAGTTAAAAGGTGAAAAATGTGTCGGCGGAAAACACTCCAACACACAGATAACCACTTATTTGTGCTAACATGACTGGCTCTGAAAAACGAAAGTTGATGGTTATTGGAAAATCGAATAAACCCAGGTGCTTTAAGAACGTGAAGAAACTCTCTCTAGTTTATAAATCAAACAAAAAATCTTGGGTCCATTTCTGCTGCAAAAGCAGCTGTAAATATTTTGAACAATTTTTTTGCGACTGAAAACATGGACAAACATATTGCGGATTCTTTTGCAGTAGTTGAGAAAAAAAATTGATATGTATATAAAATCCAAAAGTTTTCACCCGAAAATAACGTCTTTCTTCCATGCTACTGATAAATAAAAAAAAAAGTAAAATTTTAATTTGCTTATTATTGAGTAAAATATAGTTACTAGTTATTTCTAAAACTTAATTTTATTACCCTAACTACTAATTAAGTCATTGTGCAATTATGATGATTATTATTGTAAAATATTACCGAATTTTGACTATTTTTTGGAAAATCGGATGTAGCGAACCCCCGGTTATAGCGATCTCTCAAGTCGGTCCGTTGAAGGTTCGTTATAGCGGGGTTTGACTGTATAATAAAAATACTTAGCAATTAGGAAAGAATTGAATGAACTCCTTGTCAAAGCGATATGTTTCCATTTCAAACAATTTTTTTGGGGGGAGGGGGTTAAAATTCCAAGATATTAAAAAAAAAATACCCTTGCATTTTAGCCCAGTAAGCTTTGTACTATGTTCTTCTTAGGAAACAATCAGAAAGTAAACTTTCCAGAAACAGATGTGAAAAATTGCTACACAATCACTAGCAATGCGCTAAAATTAGCTAAGCCTAATTCCACGTGCAAACAAAAAACGGACACAAAGGGCTGAAACGTTAGGAAAATGTCCTATTCCCTCTCTCATGTTGATTCTCAGAAAATCAAGGATGGGAAGGAATGAAACAATGATCTCTCCCTTCTCAGAAGAAGACCCTACTCCATCACACAACCTTTCAAAAACCCACCCTCAGTGGAAGGAAGAACATGCCTTTGTCTCCTACTAATAAGATTGTTTGAATTCTGAGAATCTCATCCCCTCTTTGCCTAGGTATTTCCTTTCCCTTTTGTTTGTGGGGCCGTTCTCAAGGTGAAATTCTGGGAACAATGATAAGACATGGGCGTTTTTGCGGCTGATCACTGGACAAATAAAATTGCACGGACATTGCGGCAGGTCTAAACGATGCTTGAGGCATCTTTTCAAAAGACAGGGTGCAATTTCTTATTTTTGAAAAGGGCAGGGCGCATTCTGTTGAAATGGAAAAGGGCAGGGCGCAGCGCCCTTCAAAAACGGCCTAGCGGGAACAATAGTAAAAGTTTTTCCAGTACTCGAAACTCTGACTAAAAACACACACAATGTCTTGCACATTTGCATTATATCAACCGATTTTATTTGAACGATGGGTCTCTGTAACAAGATTTGACTGTATTTATAAGGGACTAGTTGTACCCGCATGGCGATGCCCATGCTAAGAATTTAAAGGAAGTCCGATAAATTAAAAAAAAAAAACCCCACACCCCTCCCTTGTGTTTTTACGCCAAGTTCGGCGCCTACGGCGGCTGTTTAAATAAATTTTGCAATGGTATTAATTAATCAATATCTATCTTTTCCGTATTTTCTATACCTATCTTCAGTTGCGTTTTGTGTCATTCAGCTTTTTACGCCAAAATTGCCGTACTCGAATATGTAACATAAAATAGATACAGCGAAACGTGCGGCGGAAACGACCGTACTACAGTAACCCACCCAATTAGCGAGCGAAGCGAACTCTGACCGATAAGCAATTGCGATTAAAAAGCACGGTACATCGAGGACAAAAAGGAAATCCATCACCCTGTATGAAAAATTCAACTATAGAAAAGCTAACATTTGAAAAAAGGAAAAGGAAACACTAGAATTTAAAAAAAAATTCCCCCCTACACTTCTGATGTCAAATAATCAGTAATCATATTTTTTAACTAAAATGCGTGAACATCCTTTAAAAACCTAAATGCGAAATAAACAAATAATCCGCAACTCCATTGTTTATCGCCAAATTTGCTGAGCGACATTCAAATTAAAAAGAAAATTAACATTCGCACAATGAATTTAACAAAAATGACAACAGCGCATTAACCATATCTAGGTTTCCCGACTCTACTATTCGAATGCAACCGTATACCGAAGATGACGTCACTGCAGAAACAAAAATCAAGTTTAACCTTGAAAATTGGCTTAATTAGGATTGCAATCAGAATTGCTTATATCTTCTGTTCCAATGAATTGCGAGAAATGGAACAAACATCTTGTTTGGAAAGAAAGGCTCTTTCCAACGACATATAATGTTAGGGGTTGGGGGATTTTTTACCCTCTAATTGGGCAGAAAATGAAATTTCAGCTTAATTAGTTAATTATGAAGAAACTAATTAGAAATTTAGAATTCGACTTCAAGGTGCAGATCCACGGGGTACTTTCGAATTTTGTACCAAGTTTCAGGGCTTTAGGTGCTATAAGGTGCCCTCAGGTACAAAGAAAGAAACAAAGAAACGCTGTCACCTTTATATATATATAGATACTTATCCCTTGCGATCAACCCCTTCAAGTGAGTATTTATTTAAAAGTATTTAGGGGCAAACTCACCTTATAAAATAGTTTATTGCTGATATAAAAAAATAATAAAGAGAAATAAAACAGAACTTCAATATTTTTAGGTGTTTTATCTCTATATTGCACACCTAGTACAACTCTGCCACATCTGCAAAAACTTCTTTTCAATAAGAATGAGTTTAAATTAGAGGTGGGCAATGCCTTTCATTTTAATGATCCATTCATCATAGGACTGTTCATATTTTGATCCGTTCATTCAACTCGTTCATTTGAACAACTTTGTTCATTTGAAAAAGTTGCAATTGATCTCTGTGCATATGACATACTCAAGTACATTCAATATGTTTCATTAAATCAGTAATATTCTTTGAAGGAAAGATAACTAAAATTATCTGAAAGTAAGAAAATATTCCTATGAAAAATGAAATGGACAAAATAACTTTTCTAGGTCAGAAAGGACGTTTTAAGTATTCCTGTAGTCGTCAAAAATTCCAAGAAAATGACACCACAAACAAAGAAAAGTGCAACTCAAGTCATGAAGAGAATTCAATCTTAACTTTGGGTGTTAAAACATGCATATTTTTCTTATTGGGAAAGTTTGGTTTGAATTGACTAGAACCGCACTTTTCTTCGTTTGTGGCGTCCTTTTCTTTGAATTTTTAAAAACTACAGGAATACATAAATTGTCCTTCTAACGCAGAAAAATTATTTTGTTCTTTTGAGTGCATTATGAAAAGTGTTAAGTATTTTTTTTTTAAATTCTTTTTCTTTATTCTTTTTAGTGTAAATGTATTTCAGAAGTAGAATAATGTTACCATCACGAAACTTCACGTTATTTTTCCATATAAATGCTCCATGCTAAAAGGAAAAAACCTATATATGTGTCTAAAACTTTAAGCATTAGCACTAAAATTCATTCTTGTTCCTCTCTAGGATTTATGTTTTTCTAATTTAATTTAAACCATTTAAATATTAAAGGTTTCCTAAACTAATTTATGTTTCAAAATATACAAGTTATTCATGATAAAGTTCTTAATATGTCTCTTTACTTAGCGACATTATCGATTATTGGCATAGATGAGAGCAATGATAGGGCTCTGGAGCAAGCATTTCATGCTTGCTCCATAGCAGCCATCATTCAAAATTTTCATTAAGCCAAATTAATATAGTTGGTAGTTGATAAGGATGTTATAAGTAAAAGAAAAAGGATCGCCTGAATAGTGATAACAGTTATTTTTAGAAATAATTTTGGGGACAGAAAGCGTGACAAGGATTTTAGCAGGTGCGTCGGACAGGAAGTGGAATGTCCAAACATATTTTGTTAGAACCCCAAACAAGTTATACACAACATTACTAATAGATACATTGGAAAATTTTAACTACAATGGTTAAAGAAAAATGATGAATAAAGTAAAAAGGTTCGAAATGAACGCAGTAAAACCTCAATAACTCGACACCCCAAGAGAACATGAAAACATGTCGACTGAAGCAGATGTCAACTTACTGAGGTTCAGTTCCATCATTTTAATTCCCAAAGAGTTTCTGTATATCACCTACTTACTAATGTTAACATTCACATTATAAAAATTAATTTCAGTAAATGATTTTTTTTGTCTTCCTTTTTTGAAAATAAAATCACTAAAACATTTGAGTAACTCCTGAGAAATAAATCCATAATTTATGAAAAGAGGTGAAAAAGCTTCTTCTCAGTTAGGTCTGTTAAAGATAAAAAGTCCTGCTCACATCACGTGAGCAGCATGTACAAAACATGTCATGGTGCCTTTTTTCTATTAAGGACTTTCATGAGTACATTTATCCTATCCTTTCCGAGCCTTTTAAAATTGCACTAACAGCACAGAGTCTGGTGGCTGACACCCTTGGATAAATGATGGAATTCTCTAAAAAGATCTTTCCAGAAAGGGATTGACTGACCCAGAAACCGCAGTAAAATTCTGAGAAGAGATCAATATAAAAGAATATTGGTAGCAAAAATTGGACTACAATAGCATGACTGAATGTTGACTTACAGGAGTTTCTGCAAATATGTATTGAGTTACAGAGGTTTTAAGCAATTAAAATTAGCATTGTGCCAACCATAAGAAAAATATCAAGTTCCCGGAGTAGTCAAGTTATCCGCTTGCCGTGTTGAGTTTCCGAAATTTCACTGTATATTGTACTGCACTGAGAAAAAGGAAATTTGAGATTGATAGAGAGTGATTGAGAGTTAAAAATTTGAAGATGAGTATAATTTTTAAAAAATGTAATTTTATCACAAGTGCATCAATACAATGTTCCAAATTGCTCATCGTTCAAAAGAACGGTTGTTCGTTTCTTAAGTGAATGAACAAATCCGCTCATTTTAAGGATTCGTTCTTTTTGAAATGTTCGTTCATGAACGACATATCCCTAGTTTTTATATAATATGCCTTAACTTAAATTCTTATAGTAACATACTAACATATCTCAGAAATAAGGTTTAAGAAAATTTTTTCATTTGTTGCTGTCTTGCATTTGAATAGAACTAATAAAAATGCACCAAGACATGTGTATAACTCAAAATCAACAATTTTTTGTTTGTGGCAGTATTGTAATAAGAGTGCAATTTGTGCAAAGTTTTATTCTGATCAATCGTTGCGTTGAGTGACACTTGGATAGGGTTACTTGTAAGACACTATTTCAAAAATTCAAAAATGCACATAACTTCAAAAATGTATTTTAGTACAGTGAAACCCCTCCTAACGGACACCCCTCAAAGGCGGACACCCCTCTTATGCGGACAATTTTTAATTCCCCAGTTCCAATGCAAATAACATTATTAAAACCCTGTTCTGCGGACACCTCTCTACTGCGGACAAAAAAAATTGTCCTTATAGTGTCCGTATTAGAGGGATTTTACTGTATATGAGTAGAAAGTAAAAAAAGTCTGCTTGGACTATCATTTTTAGAAAATAAAAAAATGGTGATTAATGGCAGAGTGAGATATGTGGTCAAATAATGAAAAGTCATGACACTGCAGAACTTTCTGTTTTCTTACTTTTAAAGCTCAAGAAGATGCAAAATTTTAAAAAAGCCGAAATGACCACTTGGGTCTTTCTAATGTTAAGAAACATTCATAGCAACTTGTTTGGTACTTTCGTGTGATGTGATCAATAGCAAAGAAGAAGTGCATGTTTCAATGAAAAAAACCTCAATAGTATTCCTTCATAACATTTTATTTTGTGATGATCAAAATTTGTATTTTAGTCATATTTTTAAATAATGATAATTAAGTATGAAAATCCACCAGCAGAAACACCACCACCTGCATACAGTCCTAAAGATGACAGCCAGCATGGATCAGAATCCCAAACCATGGATACTGCAAACCTCAATGCTGGTGAGATATTTATGTTGTTTTTATTTTTAAACTTGATTTATTTATTATTTATTTTCAATTAAATTGATCTTAAGCTGCAAATTAAAATAAATAAAATATAGTACCTTCAAATCACAGCATTCCAAAATATCTTCCTAATTGCAACTTTAGATATGAAGCAGTGAGAAGCAAAGGGATGTGATTTTCAAATTTTGAGTAAAACACATTTAAAGATAAGACCCCAGGTAGACTTTCATTGAAAAGTTTTTTTTTTTAATGCACTATATAACAGCTTCTACCAGGGCTACTAGTACTATCTCTTGCCCCAAGACAGAGGTGAGGTTGACCTTCCCTTTTGTACTGGTTAACTCCAAATTTTTAATTTTGCCACTTACATCATTTTCCTTCTCACCGCATCATATGTTCTCTTTTGCAATTTGCTGTGTACAGATTTGAAAACTTATCTAAAATAAAGAGTAAAAAAGTTATTTAATAACCTTTCAATGATTTTTTTCCCTGTCAATTTTTTAATGTCATTAATATTATAGATGCAGATCTTGCTCCAGTTGCATATCAGGAGCCAAAGTATTGGTGTTCAATTGCTTACTATGAATTGAATTCTCGAGTTGGGGAAGTATTTCATGCACAGAACCACAGTATAGTTGTAGATGGATTTACTGATCCATCTAATAACCAAAGTCGTTTCTGCTTGGGACTTCTCTCAAATGTGAATAGGAATTCAACAATCGAAAACACTCGCCGTCATATTGGCAAAGGTAATTTTATGTATGTAAATGTAAACTGCTATGTAATTCTAGGAGCAATTTATTGTGCAAGTATTTAAATGTAACTAGTATTAATCTTTCTGTTCCTAAATGTTTCTAGATACTCCTGATGAGGGAAGCTCACTGATTTTTTTTTTTTTTTGCCCAATACCAGATATTTGGTAAAAATTCTAACCAAACAGTCAACTAAATGCTGCATATTTGGTTAAAATATTAAACTTTTTAGAAAATTTTATTTGTTTATTTTTTATGGCAATTTATCAAAATCTTCAATTTGTATCATGAATGTGCACTTCTGTTTAGCATCCTAAATATACTTACATTAAGTATTCTCATTAATTTAAAATGAAATAAATTACTCCAAAAGAAATTAATATAGTTAATGGCTAACCACATTTTTACATTTTTGTGAAATGATTTTTATTATTATTATTATCATTAGCTGACTAAACGTATTAATAAACACTTCATATTATGAGGCTATTTTTTCCCCCTTTTGGTTACTGTTTCAGATTTAAACTAGTAAGTGTTAGTAAAGTTAGTGTAATTAATGATTTAAGGAAAATTTAAGAGGAAAAAAATGGATTTTAACATCTGTGTGCCTTTTTTTTTTTTGCATTAAAATTAATTTTGATGTGATACAGTCGACGCTCATTATAACGACCACACATTATAAAGACCGTCCCATTATAACGACCAGTGGTAGAAGTCCCAACTTTGTTCCTATAAACTCTATGTTAATTTGCTTTCGTTATAACGACCGTTCTGTATCGTCTAATCCAATACAGCGACCGAATCAGCGGACGCTATTTCTTGTGTTCTTTCCAATAAAACAAATTTGTAGCTTAAAATGACATTGATTATTGTTTACGGACATCTGCCTGAAGTTTTCAATGTCAAATCCAACTTTAAGGGGGGGGGGGAGGAGATTACCATTCACCACAGCTAGCACTGAAAAAATAATGGGAGGAAAAATCGAGAAAATTCTAGATTCATAAGAAAAGGAAGTTGACTGATGTATTGGTAGTTTGGTGTTTGAATCTAGTATTTTTTAAAATTTGTGGTTCTCGAGGGACTTTTAAATGTTTCTTTGGAAAGCAAGAGAAACACAATTTATCACCTATATCTGAAACAGAAAATAATGTTTTGCAAAAATCACGTCTGCTAAAAAGGCAGACCTCTGTTTCTGGTTTTATCTTCAGGAATTGTTGTGGTAGTAGTAGTAGTAGCAGATCTGAAAGTGTGTAACGTTTTCCTCCCTATATTTTCTACTTTAAAACTTGTTTAATATTCTGTCATAATATTTTGCACACTACTTTTCTAAAAATTCCTATGATAAAAAACATTTGGGCATTTACTTGGGCATGCATGATGATGGTGTACATTTTTTAAATTTATACCTCTTATAACGACCACTCGTTATAAAGACCTTTTTCTCTGGGACGGAGATGGTCGTTATATCGAGCGTCGACTGTATTATTATTTAGTAACAACTTGAATTCATTTTGTAATATACTATATAATAACCTTCATTCATTGTATTAAAAAATGTGTTTGTGCCAATTTTTGAATATTTAAATTCTTTTTCTCTTCAGTTGCCCAATATTAAAGTATTTGGCCAAACGGTTTGTTCTATTTGAACAAACCAAGGTATTGGCTATTTGAACAAACCAAGTATTTGATTTGTTCATATAACCATTGTATCAAAAAAAAAAAAAAAAAAATGAATATTTGCATCCATCTTTCTGATGTGGACAAGCAAAATATCATGCATAATCTTGGCAACATTTTTAAAGTTTTTTATCAAAAAAAAAAAAAAAGTTTACAAGAGTGAAATAAATGTACTATGATGTTTTTCGGTTTAAAAAAAAAGGGAAATGCATGTTTTTTTTCACTAGTTAACTTGAAAAAATATTAACTATGGTTCTTTGATAAACTATAACTCAAGGGTGATTTTGTGTATTTGATAGTTTTCATCAAGAATGAAAATTTATACATGCTTTACGTACATTTTCGTGAAGGTTAAATCTAAATTTTTCTTAAGCCAATTGTTTGTTAGGTGATTTGAGTTAAAAGTTGTCAGATGTGCTTGTGAGAAATGTAAAAATCAATCAGATGTTGCAAAGGGAAAAACACTAGGAAGAGAGTATAAAAAATAAGTACATAAAGTATTAAAAACTAGAAATTGTCCAAAACAAATTTTCGTATCCATGCAGAATTTTTGAAAAAAGCATCTGTTGGAACAAGTGGTGAGATAAGAAATGATTGAATACCTTTGTGCTTGAAAAGTAAACGAACATAAAATGGCATATAAAAGGACAAAATAGAAGGAAAAACTACATACAAGTGTTTCATAGTATTGAGGAGCTCCCTTTTTCAATGCAAAAGAAGTGAGCAACGGATGAAAAGATATTCAACAAAGTGCATTGAAAATGGGGCTCCTTGTAACTCAAAACAGACATTGTTACATTGTTTTATAATCTTTTAATTTGAAATGCCTGTTTCAAAAATCATTAAAGTCTGCTACTTAGTGAGGCATTTTCTGTTGCAAATCATTAGTAAAGCACTGCTCTAGATTACTCGTTTTCTTGATGTAAAAATATGAATTTTTATCCTCCAAAATGCTGAATTTCCTGCTAACAGTTCAGCCCTAGTCTTCCTAAATTGCAAAATGTGTTTATCACCTGTATCAGTGTATTTGCGCTTTTATTAAAATCTTCCCATACAAACTCAATTTTACTTCATGTTCCAATACTTTACTTGTTAGTTTGGTATTATATTTCATTTTATCCTTTTATTTACTAACTATATACTAGTTTATTAAAGAAAGGAAAAAAAAACATTTGGTGATCAGGAAGTGAGAAGCCCAATTTTCTTCATTATTGCTCTGAACAAATAAAACTGGTGTACAATTTATATTTGCATAATATATTGTACTGTAATTTATTACAGTGCAGCATTAAATATAATATGAAATGTTAATATTACTAAATTACATACTCATTAGCATGTATATTGCATAATATATTGTACTGTAATTTATTACAGTGCAGCATTAAATATAATATGAAATGTTAATATTACTAAATTACATACTCATTAGCATGTGCTAGTTTTTAAATGAATATTGTGTTATGATAACACTTATCAAGCACAGTATGTAGGACATTGCTTTTATATCATAAAGCTTTGTTTTAGGTACCCTGTGCTACAATATTTTCCAGTTGTTTCAATCATAGATTATTTTTTTCTTTCAAACAACTTGAAACAGTCTTATGTTCAAGAATTAATTCAGTTTTATTTTAGTTTTATTTTAGTACATTTATTATGAAATGTCTATACTTGTGTGTATAACTATATGGCTTCCTTGGTTTGATATTATTTTCCAACATAGATACCTCAGTTGACTTTCATATTACTCTAAATAAAACCAATGCTTTGTTAGGAGGGATGTAGACTATAAAAAAAAAAACTCCAGTTGCTTGAATGCCGTATGGATGAGCTTTTATCATTATAGAATTGTAAATGCAGAATGGTATTAATATTTTCGATACCAATTCGTTTGAATTTAAAATGTGCTTTTCTGGATATTACTTGTTTTAATAAAACTTCAATGTCTTTTACTATACAAAATTTTGATTCATTCCAACAATTTGAATAATGTTCATGCACATGTAAAGATTATCTGAAGTTTTAAATTTTACTTGTACAGGTAAAATACTGTTATTAATTTGATTTTATTTTAGTGATAATGTGGGTTAATTTGGTATTTTTCTAGGAATTCATTTATATTTTGTCAATGGTGAAGTCTATGCAGAATGTCTTAGTGATAGCGCAATTTTCGTACAAAGTCGTAATTGCAATCATTCACATGGCTTTCATCCAACCACAGTTTGTAAAATACCACCGGGATGTAGTTTGAAGATTTTTAATAACCAGGTAAGACTTTTTCAGCAAGTATTCCTTAGTTTTTCATTTGAGAACATAAGTACTCCTAGTACTTTATATTAAATTTATTGTTGAGGGTGGCAGGATGGAAAATATGTCTATCACTGTTCTGAAACTGGGCTTTGATAATGAAATGTAGTTTCCAGCAGTTTCCAATCATTAATCCCATTATTCTTCACATTTTTCTTATTAATGGTAAAAATTTGTTTATTTAAATAATATATATCCATCAAAAAAAAATAAATATTGTGCAGTGAAACCTGTGTAAGTCGACCACTTGCGGTGCACTACTTTAGTGGTCAACTTATAGAGGTTGATTTATATGATATAGGACTAATTCTGTACCTGAAAAACGCGGTTAACTTATACAGGTGGTCAACTTTACAGGTTTTAGTGTACTATTTCATAAAATAAGTTTTTCCCAACCACTGGTTCGCAAACTAGCACCAATTTATAAGACTCTGGCACTCTGTGAAAAATGAAAAACCTAGAATGCTTTCTTTTATTCAAGCCTTTGCAAGAACTTGGTACAAATACAAAACTATATACCTAATGAATGGGTGCACATCAACAGAGAAAATGTCAAATGTAAATCATAATTTGAAGTAGCTTAATACTTGACCTGCTTTTGACCAAATAGAATCTCGTTTCAACCTTGAACTATCTCTTTTATTGAAAACTTGTTCCTTGTAACCCCAAAACAGACATCTGCATTTTTTATTTCTGTTAGTGCTCCTTAATTTCAAAATCTTTGAAGCAAAGATAATCTTTTTATGATTTATGCATCTGCCTTTGGTGAATCAGGAAGAAATTAGTGTAGAATTAGTATGTTTATATGAAGAACAAATAAGTATGAGGCAGGGAGAACCAATGGGGTGCAAGTAGACATTTTCAAGTTTTGAGTAAAACACGAACTGAAATTCAAGAAAAAAGTACTTTGCTTTAAGAACAATATGTGCCTTGTACTGTATTAATTATTACCCAATTATTTCAAACATAATCAACAGGGGAAAAATTTCGTACTACCTTTGAAACTGGTAAATTAGCCTCTTTTTGTTGAATTTTGGAATTTCATGAACTCTAGGGGCTATTTTGACCTCATCCCTTTTCTGCATGTTTTTAAAAATGCTTCCTCCCCCTCCTTTCTGCTCTCTGACCACTCATCCCTGTGATGTATGAAATTTTAAAATATAATTCACTGATAGTGGGGCATCGCAGTGATAGACCTCAAGATTCAGAAAAATTTCAAGTGGCCAATGGCCACTAGACTCAAAAAATTTGGTGGCCACCAGTTCTTCAGGTTTTGAAAACAGCGCTCTAGTACAAGAATGGGGGGGGGGGATTTCAATTTGTATTTTTTGAAACAAATATTATGAAAGTGATGCTAAAGGAATGCTAACAAGAAATATAAATTACTAGCAAAAATACCCAGCATTGCCTGGGTCAGTAATAGTTATGAGAAACAATCGTTACTTGCCTTTGTTTTCTGTTTTAAGCGAAAGAATTCAAAACAAACCTTTTTGAGGTGATTAAAAATCGAGCTTCTTCCTTGCTTATAAAACTAAAATAGCAATAAGTATAAAAAACAAAATAGTATTCATTTAGAAACGAAAGCACAACATTTAAGCATACACAAATTTGAAGAATTTCCGAAATATGAAATTAAACTCGACATGTTTAAAAAGATTTATCAGTTAGTACTTTTTTTTTAACATCGAAAACCTTCTCTGTATGGCTACTGATGTACGAACTGTTTTAAAAAATTTAGCCACCCGTGTTCCCCTTACACTTGCTTTAGTTATTTTGGGAAATTCCAATTATTGTGGGCACTTGGTGCGGTTTAAAATGTTGCCAAATTTGCGAGAATCATTTTGGGACAATTTCGATAACACTACCCCTCCTTACTAATTTTTATTATAGAAATATTGTCGCCAGATGCTGAGATACTTTTGGTCAAAATAAATTGGCGCTAAACGTTTTCATTCTAAATGTTTCCAAAATAAGTAGTAAAATTTGGCGATTGTTTGAAATTGTGCAAAACTAAAAATTTATGAAAGTTTTTTTGCTCTTTATGGATTTGCCTAATTTAGTTGCTGGATTATTTTACACAGTAAAAAAGGTTTTTTTTTTTTTTTTTTTAAAGATTCTTTGATTGGCAATATTTTGTTTACATGATGTAAGCTGAGAAACATTATTACGTAGCCTTTGACTTCAAAAACAGCGACAGTTGAAAAAACTACCAAATGCATCAGCTACTGCAGTCTTTCTGCAAAAATTTTGGCGATATTTCTGCTGGTTGATTGGATAGTGAGTAAGTGTCCAATCCGCATAAATAATAATAAGAAAACCGTTAATTACATTTAAGTTCTGTTTAAATGGAAAATGAGCAGTCAAATCCATTTATTTTTAGCCAATCTTGTGGAAAAACGTTACTTTGCGATTTGACTTGAGAAAAGTCTCAAAAGGTCAGACGAAACGCAAAAATATTCAACAATACAACAATGAACATCCAATGACATTTTCGGAAACCAGGGAGGTAGAAGAGAGGAGATAAATCTTTCCTATTTAGAAGTGGCAACGATTGTTCACTTTTTTAGAGAGCGCTGTCGGCAAACCGCTCCCGTCAATCGCAGCAGATCAATGTAAATGATGCTCATTTCTCATTTTTTTAGAGGCAGCTATTAAAGCAAAAAAAGAAAAATACAACTGGAAATTGGTTTTAATAAGGGGCTAATACAGAGGACGATGTACGGCTTTGGTCCACAGGATGTTTGCACGGTATTTTGATGGAAAAATTAATTTTATTTTTCATCACCGACTTGCCGAATTCGTCTGCTATTAATATTGCGCTTTGCGATGTTTTATTTATTACGAGTTGGAATTTTTCTATTCCTGTAAATAATCGACAAAATGAGAATGTAGTACAATTATTTATGTAAATACTTTTTTTAAATTAGTTGTAAGTTACGTGACATGTTTCGAGAACTAATTAAAGCGAAATAATTTTTTTGCTCTCACGACCTTTAACAGATAAAAATTAATGTAAATGTTCTATTTACTTAACTTCAAGCTGATATTGATTATAAAAATTTTACTTATGTATTTACTCACTGCTTAGAAATAATTATTATCATTGCTTTTTATTATTATTGCATTTATTTCGACAACCAAATGGAAAAAAAAAGTCGAGAAACCTTATTCATTAAAAAAATTATACCTTGGAACGCTTTTTTGAGATATTTGTGGGATTTTCTCTTGAAATTAATCAAGTTTTCAAAAATTAAAATTTGTCTTATTGTCTTATTGTACATGTATTTTTTAAATGAAAAAGGTTTTTTTGGTAGTAGAAAAAAATTCAATAATAATAAAAAGCAATGATAATAATTATGTCTAAGTATGTCTGTAAATACATGAATAAAATTTTTATAATCAATATCAGCTTGAAGTTAAGTAAATTCGCAACTCCAGCGCTCGAATACGCTACCTTGCTGTGATTTATAAAACTGCCGGGGAAAACTAAAACATTGCCACGTTGCGTTCCATGTGTGTCTGTTGACGTAAACACAGGCAGTTTGTTCTGAGTATTTATTAACGCAATCGATGTGTCTTAGTTTGCTTTCACCTACAGAAATTAATTCGTCCCTTAGTAGTATTCTCGAGCTCCTCAAAATAATGTTAGTTTTCATTATTTCCTTAATAATAGGTGAAAGCGAAAATTCTGGATTAACAAACTTGGATAACGTTCTACAAGGTAAAAAATTTTATTGTTTTGTATGAATTTGTAAGAATATGGGAGTTTTTTTAATCTTAAATTAATTAAACTTACCATATTTTACAGCAGCATTTAGTTGGAATGGACAGTATGCAAAATATTTTCTTGAATATATTATCGTAGAACAAAATGAAAAATGTTTAACCGAGAAAGAATTTACTTTATTCCTTTTATTCTCAGCTCATGAAAGGTTTCGCCAAATTTGTTTAGGGTTATAGTTTTAGTATTGTGCGAGCAAAGTAGCCTTGGCGAGATTTCGCGTTTTTAGTTAAACCATTTTTAATTTTTATCTTGAGTGGAATAAAATGGTAGTAAGATTACAGAATTCGATAAGTAAAAAGAAATAATGGTCAATCAACTGAAAAGAAAACTACCACCATATGTCCGTGAGAATTTTGTTGATGATTTGCATAACATGACATAATTAAATCGTAACTCAGAAATTAGAAAAATCGAAACAGAAAAATTTTTAATTAACCGATTTGGGAATTCGAGAGAAATAACTCAGCTACAAATGCAAAACAATAAGCCCTAGCCAAGCAAGGCAAAAAAGTATCATCTTCTTTCGATAATAATTTGTAATACAATGAAACCCCTTCTAACGGACACCTCTCAAAGGCGGACACCCCTCTTATGCGGACAATTTTTAATTCCCCAGTTCCAATGCAAATAACATTATTGAACCCCTGTTCTGCGGACACCTCTCTACTGCGGACAAAAAAATTTGTCCCGATAGTGTCCGTATTAGAGGGATTTTACTGTATATTGAATTTTCTAGCATTAATTGTTATTCTTGTCAGGCCACAATTATTATTTAGTTTTATCAAGAATTGATAAATATCGAATTTAACATCGTGGAAATAGCTGCTTAGAACTACGAACTACGTAGTTTGCACTAATCTTTGACGTTTATAATGCTTCTTTAATTCTCATTTCTTTCTACGTGGGCCTGAATATCCACAAGACTTTGAAAATTAATTTAAAAAGAATAAAGCGAAAAAATCATACATACGAACAAAAATCACAACACTTTTAGCATTTTCTTCGTTACCACATGCGTTTGTTTTAGTTTTTTCGTCCGCCATTAGACGGTGACTGCAGTGCCACCTATAGTTCATTGGAGTTGCGAATAGAACATTAACATTTATTTTTATCTGTTAAAGGTCGTGAAAGCAAAAAATTATTTCGCTTTAATTAGTTCTCGAAATATGTCACAAAATTTACAACTAATTGAAAAAAAAAATATATTTACGTAAATAATTGTACTACATTCTCATTTTGTCAATAAGTTACATGAATAGAAAAATTCCAACTCGTAATAAATAAAACATCGCACAGCGCAATATTAATAGCAGACGTATTTGGCAAGTTGGTGATGAAAAATAAAATTAATTTTTCCATCAAAATAAAGTGCAAACTTCTTGTGAACGAAAGTCGTACAACTGATTTCCAGTAGTTTGTTTCTGTTTTTGCTTTAATAGCTGCCTCTAGAAAAGTGAGAAACTTAGCATCATTTACATTGATCTGCTGCGATTGACGGGAGCGGTTCGCCGACAGCGCGCTCTGGAAAAAGTGAACAATCGTTGCCACTTTTCACTAGCAAACCCGTAGGACATTTCTCTTCTTCTTCCTACTCCGTGTCGGAAACTTAGGCTCTTAAAAGGTCTTGTGTACTGCCATTTTGGGAATGACCAAATATGGCGGCTACGACAAAAATTAAGAAATAATTTTTTGAATTTGTGGCGTGAAAACAAATTAAAAATAATAAATCTTCGTGAAGCTACAATTGAGTTGAAAAGTTTATATCACATTTGCGTCCAAGGCAATGAGGTTAAGATTAAGTTTTAAGAACAAAATTTTTCATTTCTCAAGAAAATTACATATTTAAAATAAATTTTAAGAAAAAACAAACAAGTTGCAGCATATTTTGCATTGTTTTCAGTAGTTTGCAGTTAAAGAAAACATCCAATTCTACTTTGTTTTTTGGAAACTTAGGCATTTAAGCATCGTGTCTACTTCCATCTTGTAAATGACCAAAAATGGTGACTACGTTTCATTCGTAGCTGAAAAGACTTTTCTATTAAAAAACGATTTTCCCAATTGGCCCTACCATCCGCAGGCTTGTGCTTTAGATGCAGGAAAATTTTTTCTCCCGTTAAATTTGTGCATAATTCCTGTTCACTCTAGGAATTTTTTTCTTTGGAACTATTGAAGGGCAAAAATGGCGTCCGCAGTCCTTTTTTATGTTATTGCCAGCGTCATTTTGCCTCAAAACTTTTATATATTTTTTTTCAGGAAACATCGACAAAAACGAAGATTAGAACTCAAGGTACAAAATTCCCTGGGAAAAAAATTGCAAAAAAAAATTTTTGGGTAGCAAAATTTGAAATTTCCCTGACAGTTTTAACTATGTCGTTTTCCATGACAGTTCCAGGTTCTCCGGAGCGTACGAACCCCGTTTAATAACCGTATTTTCCTGTGCATTATCCGCGGGCGGCCTATAATCTGCAGGTTCTAAAATGGACCTGAAGAAAAAAAAGTTTCGCATAATCGGAGGCGGTGTAAAAAAAATAAATTTAATATACCATTTGAGCAACTAAACGTGAAAAGGTAATTACTTTGAAGAAATAATCAAAATTATTCTGAAATATAATCTAAAATACAATGATTTCTTCTTGAAATCAAGATTATAGTACGCTAATTACTTGAAAAACAAAGAGTCAAGACAAAGGAACAAACGCTCTAATCTTGAGCAAATGGCTTCCTAATTCACTGTATTCTTGCTTTTTTTACATGGTCTAAATCGCGTAAGAGGAGCATTCAAGCATCGTAAAATAACCAACATACAGGCAGGCAGTGAGAAAGAACATACAAGCTTTGTAAAATAAACAACATTCAGTCGGAGTGCGGTCCCTATCGGTGAATCCTTATAGTACTGATGCATTGAAATTCTTTTCTTGGGATCTAAATTAAAAATAACCCCCCAAAAAAGTTGGCGACTGTAGAAATTTTTTGGGTTCGGCAATTTTGAAAACTGAGTCACCACGTGGCGAGTGGCAACCATAAATCTTGACCTTTACACAGTGAATTGTGTCTTTCCCTTCATTTTGGGAATATTTGTATATGTGTATTTTTAATATTTATCAGGTATTTACTCCTCCCCCCCCTCCCTGGAAAACTTTAAAATGGTGATCCGAAAGTTATCAAATTTCCTATCACAGTCCTTTAAAATTTTTGAGAGCCCTTAAAAGTTCTTCATTTTTTGTTCGAATATTAACCACTGGAGAGCACAACAAACTTACTTTTCTTAATGCAAATTGCCTGAAGAGTTTAACTTCAAACGATTCTCCTGTAAAATTTCATTTCTTCGTATTGTGGCACTCTTCTTCCAAATGAGCGATATGTTGTTGAAGTTACCTCAATAATATAAATTTTTCCTTCCAGGAGTTTGCTCAGTTGTTGACTGAGGCTGTGAACCATGGCTTTGAAGCTGTATATGAACTAACTAAAATGTGCACAATACGCACAAGTTTTGTCAAAGGCTGGGGTGCCGAATATCACAGACAGGATGTAACATCCACACCATGCTGGATCGAAATTCATCTCTGCGGCCCATTGCAATGGCTGGATAAAGTTTTGACACAAATGGGTTCACCAAACAATCACATTTCATCTGTTTCATGATGCATCTTCAATTGTAAATAGTCGTGATGTAAATTATTTATAAATCTCATTTTAGGAAATTTATATATATTATTATTTACATAAACGTGTTGTATGTCTGTCCACCATGTGTATTCAAACAAAGTTGCCATATATTTTAATTCTGTTTACCTTTTGTAATATTGAGTATTTGTATTCCTTGTACATTTTAACTTAGTGTTTCGAATGAGCGTTTTTAAAGATTGTTTTTGTCTTAACATTGTTGTAAAGTTTGACTTTTAGTTTTTTTTTTGTACCCTAAGTTTAAATTATAATTATGACCAACTGTTCGCCCTTTTTTGTTCTAAATGAATGTATAGTATGAATGTATTATTACATTGTTCTCATATAGAGGCATTTGAGAGTTCACAAGTATCACTGCCTATTCCCCCCCCCCCCCATTGGACAATAGGAAACTCATTTTGGGAAGTTATAACTCATATTATGTATTTATCATCCCTGATAAATGCATAATACTCAATTTTTTATATGCTACTTTTTACTACATTTTAAACTTTTCATATAGCTCTAAATATAACAAAATCTCTAATTAAAAATTTTATACATTTAACACAATCATGCTTAAGTTATTAAAAAGTCATTTCCAGTTAAGTGATCCTCAAAAGCTATCCATCAACGTGACAAGTGTTGATATTAAAATATAACTTAATTTTCTGATTTAAATTAAGATTATATTGCTTGTTGTGCTGAAACACTAAACAGTGTGTCAACATTTTACATGTAGCATGTGTGTGTGTCAACTTCTGGGGCTGATTGTGATCTGTTTATGTTCTGGATTTTAGGTACTTTTTGTGTAACACAGCCAGTATTCCAGTTTATAAAGATAATAGTTTTCAAAATTTACATCATTATTGTATTTTTTATCCAGTTATCTAAGTTTACACCTACTATTTTCTACATTCTTGAACAGTTAATATCTGTGCTAGATTAACAGCATAAGGAGGGAGCTGGAAATGTAACTGAATCCAAAAAACAATCAATTTTCAAGCTACTGTTCTGCCATAATGGAAAATTTGTTCTTGTTTACATGTAATGCATACTTCAGCTATTTTTTATAAACTCACAATCACTCTTGTAACTGTAGAAAGCTGATATACAAAAAAAAAAAAAAGAAAAAAGTTAGCCGACTTTTCAAAGAACTTGGTTATCATAAGCATCATCTTCAAATAATGTTTATTTTTGCTTCAGTTTTATTTCTTGATCCAAATTTAGATTTCACTTTTGGACCCCCACTTTTGCTCCTCAATTTGGACAAGAATGGATTTGACGCTGGCTTCTCATACTGCAGCAACATCTTAGGTTATACATTCATTGCAAGGTTTGTCTAAAAAGCATAGGTCCTACAAAAATTTCAAATATGACATTTGTGTATTTACTTCATTTAAAGACAATTTATTTCCTTTCTCCATCTATTCAAAGTGCTTTTGTTTTGGTTATAACAAATTTATATGTAATTAATTTTTTATTTTATTCTCAAGCTTAATCATTTAGAATCGTTTGGCTCGCTGAAGTTGATGTTGGTTTTGACCTTGAATGTTGGTTTTCTTTAAACGATTCCTACAGCTCTCCTTATGCTCGCAGAAACTTCGAACAAACTTTGTCTGATGCAGAAAATTCCAAGCGTTCAATTGACTTAAAACTTAAAAATAGGATTAAATTAGAATAGAAAAAGAACAAAATCGAATTTTCAGAAAATCGCTTTGAGGTGCACATGCTACAAACTAATTTTGTGCTAAATTTCATGAAAATTGGCCAAACGGTCTATGGGGTATGCGTGTCAAAGAGATCTAGACAGAGAGATTTTCAGCTCTATTATTAGTAAAGATTGACAAATTCATTATGAAGTTTTGCCCTATTTTTTAGTTTAATAAAATGCATGATTTATCAGACTAAAGTCGTATAGCTTAGTCCCGTCAGGAAATTAACTAACCCCAGTGAATGAACAGATCAAATATCTTTTTTAAATAAGTTCTTCAAATGCTTTCCGCAGATGAATTGCATGTTTTATGCAATTCTAAAAATTTAAATAAAAAACGAATCTATAAAAGGAATATTTTGGAAAAATGAAAAGAAAAGATGATTTGGAAAATAAATCAGAGGCATAAACTTGCCAACACTTCAGCAATTTTAAAAAGGTTTTTGCATTTTAATCCAATCTTCAGCTATTCTACATGTGAGATAAAACTTCCACATTCTCCCCCCCCCCCCCCCATGTAAATGAATTGATTACATAACATCAATTAAATTCTGCACCAATCGAGCACTTTTTTAAACGAAAGTGCCTAGTTAACTAATAATTTCTTCCTTAATGGTGGAATAATGCATCAAATAGTGCCAATTCTAACCGTGTATTTATTTGTGATGCTTATTCAGTCATATGTGGCCCTGTTTTGTTTTTAATTTTCCTCTTAGTGCTGTTCATTAGTTCTGATAAATATGGATAACTATGACTGATTTTAAATGTTATTAGCAATCATTCTAAACGAGTTACTTTGTTGTATTATCCTTGCATAGTTTTTTCTCCAATCTCGGCATCAACAATCTTCAAAGTAATAAATTAATAGTATATGCAATATAACAGAGGTCAACTTGTTTACTTATGTTTTTACATACTTGATGTATTAATTTGCTGCATCATTTTATATTTTAGTGCAGCTTTTAATGCTGTTGGCTGGGTAACAATAACATGGTGACCGGGTGAGATTGGTGTTACTGATTTAATGTTGTTCAATTCAGTTGGCTGAATATTTTGCCTCTTTATGGCTTTGAATGTCTGAATTAATTTATTTGAGCTATCATTCCACGCTTCGTTATGTTTGAATTTTTGTGGTCCTGCTTTGGACTTAGCTCAACATTAAAAAATTTTGGTTGAGGTCCGACTGCTTTTAAACTGCGGTATAATTTTGGTGGACGTAAAATGGCGTCTCTAAATACAACCCTAGAATACTTGTATGAATAATGTTACTCTCTCCGTTACATTTTATTATCTTATTGTTTTTTGTTGTTGATAGAACTTCTTTTAAAAAATGAACTTCAAAGGGTTAAAAGTAACTTAAAATGACTAAGTTTGACAAAATGTGGGGGCAAATACTTGGGTTCTGGTACAGTACTAGAATTCACAAACTAGAAAATCTTTTTCATTTGCAATACATCCATAATATTGACAATGTACTTCGATTACCCTACCTCCAGCTTATGTTAATAGGTGGAACATTTCAAATCCTTCTTCTGATGAGCAAAAAAAAGATCATAGAAAAAATCTGAGAATTTGTTAGCGAACTTATTTATGAAAAAATTGTTTTGATATGTTGCAAAACTATGCATCTTATTTAAACAAGAAAAGGAGCGCAGTACAATTAGTCAAGATTCATTGATTTTAAAATTGTTTTTTAAAATAATGTTACTGTCATAAGTACTTTTTTATTTGAGTTTACTTGTTAAACTGGTTTAATTTTTATTCGAAAATGTACCGTAAAAACCTCTTGCATTTTTACCAATTTCTTGTGTTTTTATTTATAAATCTTCTGCATTTTTGGAAAGAAAAGTTGGTAGGTATGGAATATAAATAAGTAGAGAGTAAAATAAATCAGAAATAGGAGAAGAGTTAAAGAAATCGAAGAAGCGAAAATGCAACTTTGGTTTGAAACAATAAATTCAACATTATTTGACCTGAAAATTTTGTGTGTATTTGCCGATTAGATTTTTTCATTTACTGGGCTATTGCACCACTTTGTTTTTAAACTGCCAAAATGCTTGGAGCAGAACCATAAAATTTTGACCAGTTTTTATTTAACAGTTACAAATAACAGCAAAACTATTACAAAGCTACAAGTTTTAACGATGAAATTGAATGTGTGATTTTTTTTTTTTTTTTTTGAAAATGAAGTTGAACTTAAATGTATATTTGCCTATCACATTTCTAGTTTTTTACACAAAGCTTTAAAGAACTTAACATGCAATTTTATCTATTTGATTTTAAAGAAACGTCAATTATTTTAATCTCATTAGTGTTATGTTATTCAACTTCATAATTTGTTCTGTTAAAATACTGCTCTCATTCAACAGAGTAGTTACTAATGTTCAATTCTTAAAACTTCAAGCCAACTGTATATAACAAATCATGGCCGCACTCGATTCTTATAGGCTGTGACAATTGCTGAAACTCATGGCAACAAAAAGGGCGCTACAGGCAATCACTGTTTTCATTCTTATAATAAAAATGTCCATTGTTTGGTGGAGATACATGATTGGATTCAGCGCCTCTTGTAGTCAAAATGGGTGACATGCCATTGATTGGTGGATACACAGGATTGGGTTCAGCGCTCTTGCGGTCAAAATGGGCGACATATGAAGTTTTGCATTTTTCGAGAGTTTCAAGAGCAGATCATCTTAGGCTATTAGTTGTATCCGTTTAACACAGAAAAAATCATAAATTGTCTAGGCCCATAAAGCGGCCATGAACAAATATTCACCTGTAGCTAACTTAATATTGAAAACAGCGCTTAATTTTTACCAACAAAGTGCAGAAGCACTGCATTCCCCCTACTAACGCATAGCCTGAGTTTTGCCTAAAATGTTAAAATATGCATAAAATTGATAAGTGGTGTTAGCTCCTGTCATGGGTGGATTTATGGGGGGGCAGAGGGGGTAATGCCCCCTCCCCCCAGTTTTGGGAGGACTTTATATAGTAACAGCACATCTTCCAAAAATTTAAAAAAAAAATCATTATTTTTTCGTTTTTGAATAGTTTAGAAGAGCATGGGTGGATTTATAGGAGGGGGGGGGCAAAGGGGACAGTGCCCCCCAATTTTGGGAGGAATTTATATAGTAACAACTTATCTTCCAAAATCTTATTAAAAAAAAAAAAAAATCATGACTTTTCCTTTTTTGAATAGGAAATTAAAGTTTCCTAAAGTTTTTTCTTTTGAACTTAAAATAGCCGTTTCTTACAAAGTTTGAACAATACTGTACTACTGTATAATCTACTACTCAATTTCAGAGACTGGAAAGTGCAAATTATTGATAGGTTCTAAAATCCCTGAAAAGAATTAACGCAGTATAACCTACCAGGGCTCTTGAGCCAGAAATCCAACTAACCAAACCTTGAAAATAATTAGACAAGTCTTTGAAACTCCTAAGCAAAGTGTGCTTCAATTTTATTTCTTATCAAGAGTATAGATTAAGAATTGTTCAAATGGGTAGTATGTTACTCTCTTGATACCTATTCTCTAAATCTGTGCACCATTTCTTTTAAAGTATTAACTTGTATCACAAAGAAACTTTTAAAGCATAAAACTTTTTAAAAAAAATTATTTGCCTATTATTTCCAATTAACCCTTATAAGACTTCAAAATGCAGAATTTTATATCCATTTTAGATAATTTCCTCCGGGGGAGCAACTCCCGGGCCCCCTAAAACTGGAGATATTCTATATCCCACTTAAGAGGGAGCACTGCGTCACTCTCTTAATACCAGCCCCCTCTCTTTTAAGGTCAGTTTAAAAAGGACAGCATGATTACACACAGTAATGAAAATGACTCATAAAAAAGTAAAGAATGGCCTTATGCATCACAGAAAACAGACAAAAACATGGGAGAGGGGGGGGGGGAGGGCAATTAAAAATGTTGCTCAAAAAAAATCCTGCCCCCCCCCCCCCCAGGAACTCAGTCCTAAATCCGCCTATGGCTCCTGTGCAAATTCAGCTCTGATTAAAGATAAAGCAAGGGTACTCTCACTTCTGGACCAAACCGGATAATAAGCAAATTAAATTTTGTTTAAAAAATGTTGATGTGTTAAAATTTTTTGTTATGACTTATTTATAAACTACGATTTTAGTGTACTAAGAGGAAGGAAACGTAGTTCTTGCTGTAGGTTTATTATTCATAAAACTTGGTGAATGTTTACAAAAGAAACTCATACTCAGGGGTGTTTGTGTTCCGGTATTTTACTGAATTTCCGGTATTTTCGGACATATTTCCGGTATTTTTATGTCCAAAAATACCGGAATTATGTTTTTTTTTGTTATGCTTTTATCTCCCTACCTCCGCAATTTTTTTAAATTATATAATACTCATCAAATATACCTGCAAGAGCCTTAAGATGGACACCTATCCCTTAAGATGGACAAATAAATGTCAAGATAGTTTGTATAACACCAGCTCAAAAGTAACTTTGTAACCCATTAAAAATTTAATCACATGTGCACACACTATTTTGACTCAGAACTATTTAATACTATGGCAAAGGTGCACTTAAGTAATAAGGGTCAAAGATTACCCCCCCCCCCCCCCCCCTCGGTCTCCCTTTGAAACTTTCAGGTATTTTTTGATGAACTCACAATCACCCCTGCTCATACTGTCTTAAGGTTTGAAATTTCAGTCTTTAATATAGTTTTTTTAAACGATATTTGTGTATTTTTAAAATTTACACAAGTACCTAAACCTTAAATCAGAAGATGCCTATGTGCCCTTTGAAATTCAATCTGCTAAAAGAAAATGTGTTCTCTATTAAAAGTCAAATAGTTCAGTTTTTCACATATGATGCAAAAAGACAAAAGTGAGACCATTTCATATTTGAGTTATGAAAATATACACTTGTCATATTCTTCTATATTTCTTCAGCTCAATGTATAAGTTGTCAGCTGCATGATTGTTCATTGTTTTATTTTTGTGTTAAAATGTTCAGAGTGAAAATGTAAGGAGTATTGATTGTAGATGTTTCCTTTTTGCAAGTTCATTTTTTTTCTTTATTTTTATGAAATTTCGTAACTAAAAAGAGAGACTCATATTAAAAAATAAATTGTCATGTGCTGGATAGTTACTAGCTATTCCACTGTAGCATTGTATTAATTACAGGGTAGATCCTCTTTCTCTTTCATTTACTAACCATCATGATGATAATAAACTAAGTAAATGTAAAAATGAAATGATAATCACCAGCTCGTCTTAAAGGCCTCAAATAATCTTAATATTTCTTACAAATCTTATAAAATAACATTGAATTTGTCGGCGTTTTATGGAGGACTCGGAAATAGCCTGAAGTTGTTTTTCATTTCACACTTTTATTGAGTTTCACATTAGCCTCTTTAAGTATTGATTTTGGCAATGTTTTGGCCATTTTTCCATGTCACAGAATGCAGGGGCTGACAGATGACGTGTTGGCAAATTTGAAACTGGAAAACCACTCGTAGACCTGTGATTTACTCAAAATCTTGCCAAAACAGCCTCACGTTCTCCGCTGCAAATTTCTCTCTGTGCAAGCAGCCATCTCTTAGTGGGGGGTTAGTTTCAACTCTCCAAAGGGTTGCAATGCGCACAACAGAACACTACAAATGAGCCACTCAACAGCATAACATAACTACAAAGCATTTGTTTGCAACAGTTTGGTTCTGTTTTCAGTAAACCTCAACCCTATAGCCAGTTCTGAGGCAGAAATACATGGAATACAATGCCAACTCAAGTCCTCGACTGGAATGAATGAGTTGGCGGTGTATTTCAAGTTTGGTTCTGGTTATTTTTTCTCCTCCCCCCCCCCCTCATATTGTAGGTAAATCTTATTAAATATCTATAAAAATGCAAATGTAATTTATCTCAAAATACAAATAATTATCAGATATATAAAATTTTGTTTCTTCCGCAGTTGCAAGAAATTTGTAAGACTGAATTATTATTATTTTATATTTTTTAACGTTTGGTTTTGTATTTTCCAAGCATTTGATGTTTTGTGTATCAATATTCATTGCATCTGTACTCCACAATTAAAACTTGTACATATACATTTTTAACAATGCATGCTTTAGTACTGTAAATCTAAAGAAAATACATCATCATTGTTGTCAAAATTGCATGTGAGCATTGCTGAACATTTTTGAGCTGCTACTGGCTCGTTTAAAGCATACAACTTGGTTTTAAAGTTGGTATGTCAATGTGTATCATATGATTGCTTATTTGTTTTATAAGTCTGAATGCTTATATTCACTTAAAATTTTATGCAAGAAATCATGCATTAGTGATGTGCCTATTGCCAATAGAAGTGCTCTTCAGAGAATTATTTTCATAGTGTGCTTGTCATATTTTTGTTGCCAAATGCCATTTTCTAGGGACAGCCAGGAAAATGTAATACTTTTCGATGCTATGTATTTTGCCTTGTATGTTTTATTTTGTTAACTCAATCATTGCGTCCTTTTGAAATACAAAAATATTTATGATTGAAAACTGCAGAATGTAATTTTTTATGAAGTGTACATAACTTGACATGGCATTATGCTTTTATTGATCAAAATCAAATGTTATTGAACAAATTAATTTGAGCAATAAATTCTATAAAAATAGGTTTTGATCTTAAGTGTCTTTTTTAAGTTTCTATTGTGTGTTCAAGTTCAGCTTCTTAGAACCATGACTTTTAATATTTGATTTGTAATTCAGAGTTGCCACTTTTTAGACTTTAGATTTAAAAAAAAAACATTTAAGGTAAAGTTAAGGTAAGTGTAAAGGGCGGGTACATATGTGTAAGGAGCACATTTTACGCAAAATGTGGCAGTAAAAATGCAGCTTTACGAATAGCTTTTACTATACCTGTATTTCTTCTTTCACTTTTTAATTTAAATTTTATTGGCTGCTTTAGAATTAATCTTGATGTAAGATTTTAAGATACATTGCTATTAATGAGTGTAATAAGAAAATGTACTTATTTCATTTCATACTTTTTTAAGAGAACCAAGCTTGTAGAAATAGATTTAGATTTAAGAAAAAAAACATTTGTTGTATTTTATTGGATTTGCATTCTCGCATCAAAACTTATTTGAATTTGCCCTCCTTCAAAAGATTGCACCTGGGCTACGGGCTCTGACGTGCCACTTCTTTCATTGTTTTATAACTGAGATCAAAGTATTGAATATAGTATTATTTTTATTTAAAAGCGATTACTTCAGGTTCAAAAACTACTTCTACTTTGAAAATATTAGGCAGCAAAGGCAGATACTGATAGTTGCTATCATTTAAAGAAAAGTATAAAAACAAGCAAACTTGCGGGTCGGCGGAGGTAGCTATTTGAGAAAGATTGATAAATAATCAATCCAGCTGGTTGCCAACAGCAGTTATTTTCTTATTAGTAGGCCTATATACATGTAATTGAACCAGTTGATAGTTAGTTTTCAAAAAAAAAAAAAAAAATTGTAAGGAGAGTCTGAAAATTAAAGAAAAAAAGAAGCTCCTTGTCAGCATGTTTTCTAAAGACTCCGACTCTTTTACCCCAAAATCAGTCCAACTCCACAGCCCTACTGTAAACAAATAATAGGTCACGTCAAAATCATAGGAAAGAATCCTTTTATGAAAAAATTCATAATTCACATCATAAAGAAAGAAACTCGAGATTTCCAATCTTGACAAAACTTCTAAGTGGTATGTTAAAAATTGAAGTCAGAGTAGTTGATTACAAGTAATTTATTTTATTGCTTGAGCATGCTAGATAATATTTAGTAAAACATTTACATGTCATGTAACACAAAATTTATTTGCCGAGTAGAGCGTTAAAAGAAAATTCATTTGTTAGAACAAAAGTTCACCTTGCAGGGGTGTTTGTGATTCAAAAATTTTAGGCTGACAACACATTTTAAAATTAAAAAATTATTTACAAAAAAAACTTTTGAAATGTTTTGTTTTTCCAATGATCTTTTTTTTCTTGTGTGTGCATATTTGAAGAGTTTTTACTTGGGGGGGGGGGGGGGGGAATAACTATAAGTTTCCGAAAATTCTAGTTTTCGGAAAATTTTGCTACAGTCCACTACTACCCTTGGCACCTTATTATTTTAGCGATATCGACTAATTGGACTGATTGTTGGAAAAGAAAAATGAACATTACCATCTCTTTTAATGTCTGTTGCATAGGCGATATTTTTTTAAAAAATCAGTCATTTGCTAAATGGTGCGCTAATAAAGTACTCTCAATCGTTAGAAAAAATACATCAATGCCTCAAAAAAAAAAAAAAAGCTATTTTGCCGATAAATTGTTTTGGTGCGGCTTCTGCTCAAAATGAGTATAAATGTAAGTTTTTTTTTTTTTTTTTTTGATGAAAATCAAAAGAATAACGCTCAAACCTTTTCTACCTGTTTCTTGGATCGTATTCACAATTTCTCAAATTTGTGGATAAAAGTTAGACTGAATTAGTTTTGAAAAGATTAGGGCAAGTTTATAGTCGAGAAGAAGTTTGACAAAAATTCAAACTATAATGTAAAAAAAAACAATTGTAAAAAAAAAAGTTTCATATAATTTGAACAATGTCAACCCATGCTAACTATACCGATACGATTCCACCACTTGTTTGCTATTTTTGATTCAATGTGTGGGGTCGGTCTAGAAATTCTTTCCCAGACCACACTCATCGTGAGAAAAACATGTTACTCGGGTGTTTTATATCTGTCACCAGTATGGGAGCTGGGATAAGTATAAGACCACACGTAAGTACGGTTTTTGCTCCCCTTTTCTGAGAAATGTTCGAAATTAGATCTTCAGAATAGCTGAATTCTATCCGAAGCTGGACATTTGTTGTGCACATAAACTTTCTCCGTTTGGTGTGATATGATGTCTGTGACACTATAGGGAACATTTTTCAGCCATCTTGTCAATGCGGTTGAAAACCACAAACAGCAGAAGGAAAAGATCTTAACGCATTTTGTCAACATCGTCTGACTGTTGTAAACAGGGGGTGCATTCCCCGCCAAACGAATCCCCGTATATAAGAGAAAGTAAATAGGTCAAGAGGGGAGACTCTCGTAGTGCAAAGAGCTGATGAGTCGCGGAGTGTGGCTCTCGCAGTTCAAAATATCTTTGTAACATTAAATAATCTGTAATTTGTAATATAGCTGTAAATATTGATATGTTGATTAAACGTCTCTAAAAGACCATGCATTCTCTTGTCGTCTTTACACAAGAGGTGGAAACGGTACAGCTTAAAATGGTGTCAGAAATGGGATCGGTACATAACTTGCATCTGAAGATGTGAACCAACAATGTGTAAGGTAGGTGCGGGTAATAAGTCCTACCTAAGGGAGATTTGAAATGAAATAAAAACTATGCATCCAAATCGACAAATTGTAATATTAATAAAACATACTGATCAATTTTTACAAGAAACTAACATAAAATCACCAGTTTTGCAGAAAACAAGTATGAAATAACGCATTTTTTAAAACCTTGTCAATAGGCCTTATTATACTATGGTAGGATAATAAGGCCAAAGAACTTTAACACTCTTAAATAATCAAAATAAGCTTATAACATTGATAATTGAGATGAATTGTAATATTTATGCATTAATTATGCTTAAAGTCTTCAAAATGGCAAAACAAAAATCCTTGTTTAACAACTGTCAAGGCACTGAAACTTATCTTTGTCATAGACTGTCACACGACGCGACGCATTCCTTATGATACCACTTGCCGCATTTTAGATATACAGTCGGATCCCGCTACAACGCGATCCGACTTACGCGAAATGGCTATAACGCGAGTTTTTCATGAGTAATGAATTTTTTAGTGCGGACACAAATTACTCGCCTGCAACATGAAATTTTTCGGAAAAGAGCGGCGGAGAGTTAGAATGGGCTTCGTTGACACTAAATATTGGTTTTGTGAATGGACTTTCATTCCTTTAGCATAACTGAAAGGCGGACGTTCATCCACTGTATTAGTCTAAACAACGCTTTACTTTAGTTTATACAAATAACCGCTCCGATTCTTAACTTTTTTTTCATTTTACATATGAACGTTAATAAAATACATTCTGATAACATTCTGATCCCGCTGCATAAACCTTCTTGATTTTTTAAATTATAAATATATTTACTATATCTATATTGTAAAGTGCTATAATAATGCTGTAGTGTACATACTGTAGGTACCCCCCATACTGCTTTAAGTTTCTCTCCCCCATTAATCATTGATTTTGTGCTAAATTACAAAATTTTATGTCAAATAACGCTTTTTCTAAAATACAGAAAAAGTCGGTTCTTTGTAGAAGATACAATCAGGGGTCGAAGTGGTCCTATATTTCCTATATTTTCAAAAAAAGTATGAAAATCGTCCTATATTTCCTATATTTTTGGAAAATGTCCTATATTTCCTATATTCCTGTTTTTTATCCAATTTACAGTGAAACCCCTCCTAACTGACACCCCTTTAATGCGGACACCCCTCTTATGCGGACAGTTTTTAATTCCCCGGCAGAGAGACATTAAACCTAATGTATAAGGAACCTCTCTCGTACGGACACCCTCAAATACGGACACGGACACTTTTCGAAGTCATTTACATTGATATATCCTTTTTTGCGGGCAGTATTTAAAACTTGAGAATTAAATAGCTACTCCATTGAAAGGCTTCATTTAATGCAAAGTCGACCAGCTTATACGGAGATAAAAAAAATATTTCTTTGCAATTTTACTTTGCATCTACTGCGTAGCAAAAAATTTTCAGCTTAACATCGAAATGCATTTTTCATTCCAAAAAAACATCATCAAATCGTCAAAAATAAAAGATAAGAGAAAATGATTATTCTGCAAGTTTCTGTCTGTATACCCCCACCCTCCCCCGTTGCCTTGTTCCTTTTCAGATGACTAACAAGCAGGCGTGTTGTGTCTAAGTGGAGCCGAGTTGACGCGCCATCTAACAAAAATATTTTATAGAGAGTAAAAGTAAAGCCAATGCAATATCATAAAGTAAACTTAAGGGTAAAAGCATTCAGTTGTTTCATCGTTCTCATTGAAATGGCTCTGAATACTCATCGTCAGCGTCGTACTCTTTCTCTTAAAGAAAAAATTGAAGTTATAGATTTCGCAGAAAAAAATAAAATTGGAATACGGAACATTGCTGAAAAGTTTGGTGTGGGACGCACACAAATTTGCTGTACATTAAAAGGAAAAGAGAAGTTTAAGAAAGAATGGTTCATAAATGGAAACCAAGAGAAGAAAAAAGATTTTTCTAAAAGTAATGCCCTTGCAGTGGATGAAATTGTGTTTAAATGGTTTGTGTCCGCAAGAAGCAAAAATATTCCGATTTCTGGCCCTATTTTACAAGAAAAGGCGAAAGAAGTAGCTACTGAAATGGGTATAGAAAATTTCAAAGCTTCCAATGGATGGTTAGATCGTTTTCGAACGAGACATGATATCGTTTTTTAAAAAAATATGTGGTGAATCCATGGATGTGGATGCTGACGTTTGCGAGAAATGGTTTGAGAAAGTGCCTAGTTTGATTGAAAATTACGAGCCATGTGACATTTATAACGTTGATGAGACCGGTTTGTTTTATAGAGCTCTGCCAGATAAAACCTTAACTTTACGGAAGGAAAACTGCTCTGGTGGCAAAATCTCCAAAGAACGCTTAACAGTTTTGTTGGGTGCCAGCATGGATGGTACAAAATTAAAACCAGTTGTCATCGGAAAAGCAGCCAGACCTCGGTGTTTTAAAGGACTGGATATAAAAAAATTACCTGTAGACTGGTATTCAAATAGAAGAGCGTGGATGACAACCAGTGTCATATCTGATTGGCTTGTAACTTTTGATAAGAAGTTGGGGAGAGAAAAAAGGCATATTGTTATTTTTATGGACAACGCGCCCTCCCATCCCAAAGACTTTCACTTGAAAAATATAGAAATAGTCTTCTTGCCAGCAAACACAACATCGAAATGCCAACCTATGGATGCTGGGATAATACAAGCATTTAAAATTCAATACAGACAACTAGTTATGAAGCATTTAATCAATAAAATGGAAGAAACTAAAACAAGTAGCGAATTGTCCAAAACAATTGATGTGTTAGATGCAATCAGCTGGGTTAAGCACGCATGGAAGGAAGTTAAAAAAGAAACAATAGTAAGTTGCTTTAATCGCGTTGGATTCAAAAAAGGATCTGCCACAGAGGAAATTGACAACGAAGTTGATTGTGACAATGATGGATCCGATTTGCAGTCGTTAATGCAACAAGCAGGGTTCACAAATGTGACCGCTGAAGACTATGCTCCCATCGACGACCAAGTTTTCACTGAAGAAAGCGAAACAGAAATTGCAAGCATAGTGCGCGAAATTAACGAAGATCGTACAGTTGAGGATGACGATGAAGATGAACTGTCCGTAAAAGAAGACGTTAAAACAATTAAAAATGTTAACGAAGCTTTAAGCGTATTAGATGGACTCAGGGAATTTTCAATTAAACACAACGATCCTAAAGGACTACTACTACTGAACGAATTTTGATGAAACTTTACAATAATATAGCTTATGCATCAGAATAACACATAGGGTAGTTTTCGTCCCGTTATGGGGGGCAAAACTTCCTTAGGGGGGCAATAAAACACAGATTTTGTATAAATTCTCTAATATTGGGATGAAAAAATACTTGCACATATTTACATTATATGTCCATCGAAAGCTCTGATTTTTCTGCTGAAGATGGCACCTGTTCGAAATTTCTAAGTAGAATAAAAAACGAGTAATGAGCTTTTTAGATCCATGTTCGAAGGCTTTCCTCAACTCAATACAGTATTTAGTGTATCATCTCAACTCCCTGTCGATAGCGACAATTGTTGTATTGTTGACTTTCTTTGCTTTTCGTGATTGTTCAAGGCTTTTCTCAAGTCAAATCTTGAAGTAAGATTTTTGCACAAGATTGGCAAATACATGATTTGGCTGATGATTTTCCATTTAAACGGAACTTTAATGTAATTAATGGTTTTTATTATTATTTATGCTGATTGAACACTTACTCATTATCCAAACAACCAGCAGATCGCCAAAATTTTTGCAGAAATATTTCCGTAGCTGATGCATTTGGCAGTTTTTTCAACGTTGCTGTTTTTGAAGCCGAAGACTACGTCATAACGTTTCTCAGCTTTCACCACGTAAACAAAATATCGCCAATCAAAGAATTTTCAAAAGACTTTTTTTACTGTGTTAAATAATCCAGCATCTAAATTAGGCAAATCCATAAACAGCACAAAAACTTCCATTAATTTTCCTTTTTGCACAATTTCAAACAATCACCAAATTGTATTACTTATTTTGGTAACATTTCGGATGAAACTGTTTAGCGCCATTTTATGGTGACCAAAAATATCTCAGCATCTGGCGACGATATCTCTGTAACGAAAATTAATATCATATCGTTTTATAAAAGTAAGGAAAGAATGGGGGAGCATCATCGAAGGTACCCCGAAACGACTTTCGCAAATTCGGTAAAATCGCACCAAGAGCCCACAATGATTGAAATTTCCCGAAATAACTAAAGCAAGTATAAGGGGATTACGAGCGCAGCTACTTTTTTTTAATCACTTCGTACTTCATTAGCCATACAGAGAAGGTTTTAGACTCCATGTTAAAAAAAAAAGTATCAACAGATTAATCTTTTTAAACATGAGAAGATTAATTTCATGTTTTTTTTAAATTTGTGTATGCTTAAATATAGTGCTTTCGTTTCTAAATCAATACTACTTTGTTCTTTATACTTATTGCTATTTTAGTTTTATGGGTAAGGAAGAAACTCGATTTTTAATCACGCAAAAAGATGTGTTTTAAATTCTCTCACTTAAAACAGAAAACAAAAGCAAGTAACGATTTTTTCTAATAATTATTACTGACCCAGGTAACGCCGGGTATTTTTGCTAGTTATATATATATGTGAAAGTTTGTCTGGATGTATGGGTGTTTGTTACTCTTTCACGCAAAAACTACTGAACGGATTTTGATGAAACTTTACAATAATATAGCTTATGCATCAGAATAACACATAGGGTAGTTTTCGTCCCGATATGGGGGGCAAAGCCCCCTTAGGGGGAAGCAATAAAACACAAATTTCGTATTAATTCTTTAATATTGGGGATGAAAAAATACTTGCACATATTTACATTACATGTCCATCGAAAGCTGTGACTTTTCTGCTGAAGATGGCACCTGTTCGAAATTTCTAAGTAGAATAAAAAACGAGTTATGAGCTTTTTAGTTCCATGTTTGAAGGCTTTCCTCAACTCAATACAGTATTTAGTGTATACGAGGTACGGGGAGACATACCGTATCTCATGGTGAGCAAGGTACAAACATTGAGGGGTAAACTCCCAGCTGGGTTGATGCCCAGCACGGGGACCTTCCCCGGCGCAATAAGCATCAAGTGCGTCCGTAGCACGTTACGACTATCGACCGCCGCACCCAGCCGTGCGGGGGGCCCGCTACGCGGACCCCCCGGGCGGTGGAACCTAAGGCTTACAGCTAAGAGGTGGGGTGTGCGCGGAGAAAAGTATTTAGTGTATCATCTCAACTCCCTGTCGATAGCGAAAATTGTTGTATTTTTGACTATCTTTGCTTTTTGTGACTGTTCAAGACTTTTCTCAAGTCAAATCTTGAAGTAAGATTTTTTGCACAAGATTGGCAAATAATACATGGATTTGGCTGATTATTTTCCATTCTAATGCAACTTTGAGGCAATTAATCTGTTTATTTATTTATTTATTTATTTGTGTTGACTGGGTATTTAATCGATCAGCAGGAATCTAGCTCGAATACGCTACCTTGCGGTGATTTACAAAACTGCCGAAGAAACTAAAACATTGCCACGTTGCGTTCCACGTCTGTCTGTTGACGTAAACACAGGCAGTTTGTTCTGAGTATTTATTAACGCAATCGATGTGTCTTAGTTTGCTTTCAGCTACAGAAATTAATTTGGCCCTTAGTAGTATTCTCGGGCTTCTCAAAATAATGTTAGTTTTCCTTATTTCCTTCTAAAATATGAGTTGATTGAGAAATGGTGAAAGCGAAAACTCTGGATTAACAAACTCGGATAACGTTATACAAAGTAAATTTTTTTTATTGTTTTGTATGAATTTGTAAGAATATGAGCTTTTTTTAATCTTAAATTAATTTAAGTAACTATATTTTACAGCAGCATTTAGTTGGATAGGACAGTATGCAAAATATTTTCTTGAATATATTATCGTAGAACAAAATGAAAAATGTTTAACCGAGAAAGAATTTACTTTATTCCTTCTATTCTCAGCTGAAAGGTTTCGCCAAATTTGTTTAGGGTTATAGTTTTAGTATTGTGCGAGTGAAGTAGCCTTGGCGAGATTTCGCGTTTTTAGTTAAACCATTTTTAATTTTTATCATGAGTTCAATAAAATGGTAGTAAGATTACAGAATTCGATAAGTAAAAAGAAATAATGGTCAATCAACTGAAAAGAAAACTACTACCATATATCCGTAAGAATTTTGTAGATGACTTGCATAACATGACATATTTAAATCGTAACTCAGAAATTAGAAACATCGAAACAGAAAAATTTTAAATTAACCGATTCGGGAATTCGAGAGAAATAACTCAGCTACAAATGCAAAACAATAAGCGCTAGCCAAAGCAAAGCAAAGAAGTATCATCTTTTGGTATTAATTTGTAATGTGATATTAAATTTTCTAGCATTAATTGTTATTCTTTTCTGGTCACAATTATTATTTAGTTTTATCAAGAATTGATAAATATCGAATTCAACATCGTAAAAATGGCTGCTTAGAACTACGAACTACGTAGTTTGCATTAATGTTTGACATTTAGTAATGCTTCTTGAATTCTCATTTCTTTCTACGTGGATCAGAATATCAACAAGACTTTGAAAATTAATTTAAAAAGAATAAAGCGAAAAAATCATGCATACGAACAAAATTTACTAGGCTTATTAGCATTTTCTTCGTTACCAAGTGCGTTTGTTTTAGTTTTTTCGTCCGCCATTAGACTGACTGCAGTGCCCCCTATAGTTCGTTGGAGTTGCGAATAGCTAAGGCATTTGGCAATTTTTTCAACTGTCGCCGTTTGTGAAGCTAAAGAGTACGTAATACTGTTTCTCGGTTTTCACTATGTAACCAATATCGCCATTTCTTTAATATTCCTTTCTTTAAATTTGTTAACACGTAAAATAATTCGCCAACTAAATCAAGCAAATCCATAAACAGCACAAAAACTTCCATTAATTTGTCTTTGCGCACAATTGCCAAATTTTTACTATTTATTGGAAACATTTCGGGTAGCAACATTTTATAATCACCAGGAGTATCTTAGTATTTGGCGACACTATCTCTTCGATGAAAATGAGTAACACACAGTGTTACAAAGTAGGGAGGGGGCGCCTCATTTAAGGTATCCCAATACGATTAATGCAAATTTAATAACATTTTAAATCGCAGTAAGGGATTGCGGGCGGCTAAGTTTTTTAAAAGTTTGTACTTCAATAGCAATATAGAAAAGGTTTTAGACTATGTTCGAAAAAAAAAAAAAGATAAATCTTTTTAAACAAATGAAGTTTAATTTCATATTTTGAAAATTGCTCAAATTTGTATATGCTTAAGTATCATTTTTTCGTTTCTAAAAGAGTACTATTTTGTTCATTGGCGTCGTCAGCTGAAATTTATTGGGGGGGACCATTTTGACTCTGTCATTTTCAAGTTGCATTAAGAAAAATTCGTTTATATATATATATATATATATATATATATATGAGACAAAAACTTGACATCAAATAGAATTGGATTTACATTTGATACAATACTTTCAAAGGTTTACATCTTGATTTACATAATTACACAATAAGAAAAAAAATTAAATACCAACAGATACATTTTTTCTAGACTGCACATGGAATACGAATATCCGTGCTATTTTTTTGTGATCACTTTCGTCCAAGATGTTTTTGTGAACGTAACATAAAACAACATGATTCAACCGCTTTTGTGTCATAGTCGACATTAGATACAATTTCAGCTTTCTCAGCGCAATGAAGCTTCTTTCAGCTTTACACGACGAAAGGCGGCACACGAAGAGTAGCCGCACCAAATTTTCAACATTTTTAAACAGTGGACAATTGAATTTACCGTTCTTAATGAATGAAATCATCAAAAACGAAATCTAGCTTCATTGAATCAGCCGCTTTATGGAATCAAAGCTGTTTAGAACAAAATGTGACTCATATATAAGCCGCGACAACTGTATAATTAAATTTTATATTACATAGTGATAAACCTATATCCTGATATGATATCCTGATCCTCTTTAAGTGATAGGCCTGCCTTGAGAGGCACACCCCACAGATTGAAAAGTACTGGCCTACACAGAGAACAAACAGCATTTGGTGCATAATTGAATTCTGATCAGCGGACGATGGGAAAGAGATAGAGAAATGAACTGCTTTTTTCTGACACGTGACAATAAGTTTTAAAATGGTTATTTCAATAAAATTTGTTCAGTAAAGCAGGATTATTAATGGATAATTTTCTGTTAAGCTTTAATAACTAAAAGGAGTATTATGTATTCCATTAAAATTTATAAAAGATGAAACATTTCAAAAAAAAAAAGAGAGAGAGAGAGAGAGAGAAAGTTGATCGCATTAGCTCGGATAGGACTCATAATGTCAAAATATTGACTGTAAAGCATACCTGATTAACAGGCATTCAGGGGCTACTCGTTAGGAGGTCACTGCGAACTTTCATAAACTTTCCTTTCCCAGAAAATTCTGACGAGTATTCAAATTTCGAAGATTTTTGTGAAATATTGCATTAAAAGGAGATTCTTATTAGATAGTGATGTGGGTAGTAGTGATGTGGGTAATTAGGAATTTCATTCAGAAAATCTAGAAATAACCTAATCTGAATAGTATAAAATCGGGGAATCTCTGTATGATACACTAAACAGAATGGTACTTACCTATCACGGTCTTTTGACTTTTTAAAAATGGTTCCGTGGATGTTGTTGATGATTCAGTAGTTAAAAATTACTCAGGTTCATTTGACGTAGAAGGTTTGCTACATTTTCCCGTTTCAAGTCACCTATCCATAGCCGCAATCGAATATGTAAAAAAAAGTATTTTTACCAAAAATGAAGCGCTCTTCAGGTCACTTACTCTCAAGGAGACTAAAAGACAATATGAAATTATTTTTGTTTTTGTCGGAACGTTTCCCAATAGGGAAGCTCCTTTTATTTCTGTTTTTTTTCTTTTTTTTTTCTGGTCATCTTGCGCTTCTATTTTCGTTGGTCTATCGGAAGTGACATCACAGTATCCATCGTTATGCTGACTTACGATTTGCTTTTGAAATTGCACGTTTATTTTTAGACTCCTCCTCTTTTTACTTCCTTTTACAAAAAAGGAAGTATTGTATTCGCGAAAAAATTTTCACTCAAAAATCGCCCTTAATTTCCATTTTGCTCACCCCCAAATGAATGTTGAGTTTTTTTTTCGATTCGACCACATGCGGAAAAGTGCCTAAGAATGTATAGACACGCGAAATATCCATTTTGACCATCACCGAGGTAATTACAACTACTTTTCTCGTGACGTCTGTATGTATGTGCGTATGTGTGTATGTGCGTATGTGCGTATGTATCTCGCATAACTCAAAAATGGTATGTCCTAGAAAGTTGAAATTTGGTACATAGACTCGTAGTGGGGTCTAGTTGTGCACCTCCCCTTTTGGTTGCTTTCGGATGTTCCTAAGGGGGTCTTTTGCACCTTTTTTGGGGGAAATCATTGTTAATATCAATGCAAACTTAAGTGGTGTTATAATTTGGTAAACACTTGGTGACGTATCGCCAAGCTTTTGGTCGCCAAGTTTTTTCGCCAACTTGGCGACGATTTTTTTTTTTTAAATAACTTGGTATTAACTTGGCCACCGATGGAAATATTTAGAGAGTTAATCATTGAATCACATTATTTTTATTTATTTTTGAAAGTACAGTAATTCATTTTCAAAATTATTTTTTGGCAACAGGGGAAAAACAAACGATTTCTTTTTTCTTACTTTTTTTTTTTTACTTAAGTATTATTTTCCCGAAAGAATTTTCACTCAAAAATCAACCTTAATTTCCATTTTGCTCACCCCCGAATGAATGTTGAGTTTTTTTTTTTTTTTTTTCAAATCGACCACATGGATAAGTGCCTAAGAACGTATAGACACCCGAAATATTCATTTTGACGATTCCCGAGTTAGTTACAACGAATTTTTTCGTGACGTCTGTACGTACGTATGTATGTATGTGCGTATGTACGTATGTGCGGATGTGTGTATGTGCGTATGTATGTCGCATAACTCAAGAACGGTATGTCCTAGAAAGTTGAAATTTTGTACGTAGACTCCTAGTGGGATCTAGTTGTGCACCTCCCCTTTTGGTTGCATTCAGATGTTCTTAAGGGGGTCTTTTGCCCCCTTTTGGGGGAAATCATTGATAATTTTGATGTAAACTCAAGTGGTGTTATAATTTGGCGAACACTTGGCGATATATCGCCAGTCTTTTGATCGCCAAGTTTTGTCGCTAACTTGGTGACAAATTTGGCGATTTTTTTTAAGTTTTAAATCTGGTTTCAATTTGGCCACTGTAGGAAATATTTACAGAGTAAACTATTAAATCACATTAAAATTACCAATAATGGGAAAATGACATGAAATTGGAGTAAAAGGAAGTCATGTGATTCACACATCAGCTCGTTTTTCTGTAACGTAACGCTTTTTTGGTCAAATTTGAGATGCCGCAAACACATTTGAGAAACCGCGCTTCGGTAAGGTACTTTGAAGCCACGTGTTGAATAATGACAAACACATGACACGTCCTTTCCCTTTCTACCCCAAACTTAACCTTTGACCAGCTAAGTAGTTTTCTAAATTTTTGAGCATCCTTTGGACAGGGTGTTGTTGCCAGCTGCAAAAAAAAAAAAACGCCAAAGAGGTCAGGTGTCTCATTTTGTTTGGGTAACGTCGGGGTCGCTATAAATTGAATCGAATCGGAGAAACAAACACTGCCAAACTTGAAACAGAAACCTGGAAGCGCCGAGAAACGAGATAAGAAAGAAAGGGGCAGAAACTCAGATCCCCGTCTGACTTCTGTTGAGTCGTAAAAAGGGGGGGGGGAGTTGTCCATCTAGTTTCAGTATCTTAAAGTTGTCCCGTTGTTTCCCCCTAAATAGCAACAAATACGCTGGAATGACTTTCAAGCAGGGCTGTGGAGTCGGAGTCGAACTGATTTTGGGGCAAAGGAGTCGGAGTCATTAGAAAACATTCCGACTCCGACCTTCTTTTTTACTTTCATTTTCACTGACTCTCCTTGCATTTTTTAAAAACTCACTAGCAATTGGTTCGATTACACGTATAAAAAGCTACTAATGAGAAAATAACTGCGATTATGGCAATCAGCTAACTTAAGTGCTTTCCGAACTTTCTGTAGGCGTCCCCTAGTTTGCTTGCTTTTTAACTTAACAAATAGCAACTGTCAGCAAACGGTTTTGTTGCCTAACATTTTCAAGTAATCACTTTCAAATAAAAGTAGAAATATAGTGTTTTGTTCAATCTCAGTTATAAAATAGTTAAAGGAAAGTAACAATTTAGTAAGTCGAGGCCCGTAGCTCGGGTGGAAACTTTTGAGAGTGTTCGGCAAATTTGCAAATAAGTTCTGGCATGATAGCACGAATCTAAAAGATCCGATGAATTTTTTTTTTGTCAAGACCATTTCTATATGCTTAATTCTCCATAAAAAGTATGGAACAAAATAAGTGTATATGATTTCTTGGTTACAACTCTCAATAATTGCAGTTAATCTTTAAATCTTCATATTAAGGTTAATTATAAAGCAGACTATAAAATTTAAATTAAAAATTTAGCAAAGAAGAAATATAGGTATAGCAAAAACTTTTCGTACAAATTTGTATACCGCCGCATTTTGTGCAAAATTTGCTCCTGACGTATATGTGCCTTACTTTCGTTGAAATTGAAAAGTTAAATATAATTTAAAATATGTTCAAGAAAATTTTCAGAATTAAAATATTTATATTTTTTACAAAATCTGAAATTAACTTTGGGTGTCACCTACCAGATGGGTGTCACCCGGGGCAAACCACCCCTTCTCAAGAACTTAGACTTAGAAAAAAGCTTTTTTTCTTTCAAGTTGCAACTTTCAAAATTTGAAAGCACACGATTTTATCAATATGTATTTGTTAAACATTAAAAGGGGACAAATTACAAGTAATCCTTTTAAATTATTGAAAAAGAAAAAAATGGTATTTTTAAGTCATCTCACTTTGAACTCGTAACTATTGGAAAATTTGATTTTCTAATTGAATTTCTGACGTTGTATGTATGCATCTTACGTTTACAATAAAATACAAAATGCGAAATTTTCATGGAAAAGAATTAATATTTCAATCTCTGTTTGTGGTTTTTTCCCCTTCCTGAAGGGGGAGAGGGAATTGAAAAAATACAATAAAATAAAAATAAAAAAATCTGGAGTCAGAGTTGAGCGTTTAAAAAATCCAGGAGTCGGAGTCGGTCATTTTCCTTCCGACTCCGCATCCCTGCTTTCGAGCTGGGGAGTCCGGCGACACGATTATGGATGGCTGACATTGCACTCGGGAGAAGGTGTCCCCTTTCTAGCATCCTCCACTGAAGCTCGTGTGCGCAGAGAGCAGAGCAATGGTTTGTCATTGGAGTTCACTTTCCGACTTTCTGTTCACTATACACATCACCTATTTTGTTTTTATTTAGTTCTTTTTTTTTTGATGTTCATTTCGTTTTATTTGATATGAATTAAACATGGTAAATTATGTATTATGCAACTGTTTAAAGTCTTCAAAGCAAAAATAATTTCCCCAAAATAATGAATTTCATCTTGACAATTATCGAGGGGGTCCGATTTTCAAATATTGAGGGGGTCCGGTCCTCAAATATTGGGGGGGTCCGGACCCCTTGGACCCCCCCGGCCGCGACGCCCATGATTTTGTTCTTCATATTTATTGCCATTTTACTTTTATGGGTTAGGAAGAAGCTCTATTTTTAATCACGTCAAAGCGGTGTGTGTTGAGTTATTTCAGTTACAGCAGAGAACGAATAAAAGTAGCGATTGTTTCTCATAATTTTTACAGACCCAGGCAACGCGGAGTATTTTTACTACGTACAATTATCTGGTAACTAAATAAAGTTATGAAATAGAGTCTGCCCCCCTACCCCCAGTTACCATCGAACAAAGATTTATTTTTCGCCAGGAACGGCCAAATACATGCAAACATTTTCTTTATAACATCTTCTGTTCGGAATTAAAAATCATATCTTATGAATATAGATTAACCAAACATTTTACGCAGTTTCATAAACTTGGCAAGTCTCAGCCGAATATATGGTACTGTGGTCCTTTGGCGATTAATAATGGATTTGGATTTATTATTTTACATTTTAATAAAATATAAAATGAAACTAAACAAAATGACATTTTAAAAACTTATTTGATAGGAAGAGTTATGATAACGTGTTCGGGACGAGTGTTCAAAAATTTTATCGCACCAGCCATTACAAAAGTCGCATTAAAATGTAAAAATTCCGCCAAATTAATTTTGGTAAAAAGACCATAAGGTACTATGAAGTATTGAGGTTAAAATTAATCCTCCAAATTAGTGGAAAAACACTCTTAAATAACATTAAAACTACTATTAAAATGTAAATTAATCCACCAAATTCATTTTTTATCTCCAGTCTTACAAGACGACTACGTTAGTGCATTGGCGAATTATTTAAAATTTTTATGAAACTTTTCTTTTTTTTGTGTGTGTATTTTTAAGGCTTAATGATGCTAATTAGGATTTTGTGGAATTAATGTCCCTATCTTAATGGCGACAATGGAGAATATTGTTCTTTCTTTCTTTTATTTTGTTTTTGCTTTTTTATTTGTTTTTTATCCTATCGGACCTGTACTGATGAAGATTTTTGGAAATAATCATGACTGAGATTATCAGAGGGAAATGTTATTTGAAAACACTGATAGAGACCATTCTAATAGAGACTTTTGAGAATTTTTCTCTTTGCGAAATGTTTTTTTTTTTTTTTTTGTACTGTTGTCCTCATTTAAATGGGAACTTAAAAAAAAAATGTTGTCCTTACTCTGATCTTAATGGTATTTTCACTCTGAACTTTTTGGTATTGTAATCAGAACCGTTTACGTTATTTAGAAACAGTTGATTTCCTTCTGATGGGGATATTAAAGGTTTGATGTCCTCACTCTAAAGGGACATTATTAGAATCAGGATTTGTAGTGATTGTTGACCCTATTTTGGGACGATATCTCCGGTAAGAAGCTATACATTATACAATAATTTAGATAACCAGTGTAGCGCTGGATATTATTTGACGGAGATCGGAATTATAAGGGAACTGTTTCACTTTATTTAAGAATAGTTGACCTCACTCGAACTGGATTTTTTGGGAATTTTACACAAACTAACTTCTTTAGAACTCCTGAACGTTTTCGTGATTTATTTTGTGTGATTTTTTGGGTGTCTTCCCAGTTTCGCCGACATTTCATTTACCCCCCCCCCCCTTCCCCCTGATTTTCAGTTTTAATCATACCTTTTGATACATTTAAAGGGGCAGGCAATTTGAAATGTCAGGGAAACTGGAGACAAACCATTTTTTAGTAACTATTTGACTTCTGCCTGTGTTGACCGTTAACTTGAACCGATTGAAAAAAAACTACATCAACGTGAGCGGAGCCGCGGGTAAAAGCTAGTAGTTAATAAATGGTTTGAAACAAAATATGAGAGGTGTTTACAAACGTCTGAAACAATTGGGTATGCTTATAAAAAATTACTAAACATACCTTGTTCCACAACGCAAAATTCCGACTTACGCGAGGTGTCTTGGAACGCATCCCTCGCGTAAGTCGGGACTCGACTAAATTTAAATGAAATATCAAGTTTAAATATTATTATCGAACACATTTTCAAATCAACATTTGCAAGAGAATAATAAAAAAACGAGCTGATGTGTGCATCACATGACTTCCTTTTACTCCAATTTAATGTCATTTCCCCATTACTGGCAATTGTAATGTGATTCAATAGTTTACTTTCGAAATATCACCTACAGTGGCCAAATTGAAACAGATTTTTAAAAAAAAATCGGCTAATTTGTCGCCAAATGCCCGGGGAAGGCTTCCGAACTCCTCCTAACATCACCAAAGATCGTCGTCAAAGATGGATTAGACTTTCGTTTTAGAATTTCAGTTTTGAAAAATTGCCGGTGTAGTGTCCCTCAAGGGAGGGGCGATAGCCTTCCTTGCCCTGAACCAATGGATATCATCAAAAAGCTTAATCTGCAAAGGGCCTCGAATTTCTCTCTGTAACATAACCAAAGATCGTCTAAAACAATTTTGAAAAATTTCCAAGTGACAGCCCCGTAACCCCCCCCCCCCTCCCATCATATTTAGAAGTAACAATTGAGGTTAAAGTTTCGATTTTAAGGAACGGTAGGGGGACTGCCCTTAAAACTACAAATTTCAAACATTTCCAAAAGTGGACCCCTGATTTCTCTTCTTTAAACACCACCAGTCTAGAATTGCATTTTTAGAGTGACAATTTAGGAAATTTCTGATGGAAACCCATCGGACTCCCTTTTCCTAATGCAATCAGATAACTGTTACGTTTTTAAATTTTCAAGTTTGAAAAATGAAAGTGGAGTGCTCCCGAATCTCTTCTGCCCCTAACATAACCAAAATTCCTCTAAAATGCATTTT